>NC_091469.1:205285215-205585215 GCF_036971445.1 Narcine bancroftii | reverse complement strand
TTTTTACAATATTAACCTTTCCATACTTTTGCGTATCCAAGATTGTTAGACATTTATCATTTATTATTCAGTTCAGTGGTTTCCTCAGCTAAGTGGATGTTTGCAAGATGAATATCCAGATTCAAGAGCTGCCATCTAAGGGTGTTTGCTTGCATTATTATCTATGAATCTAACAGTGCCGTTAAGAGGAAAATGTCTCACAGATGTAATATTTCAAACAAGTTTGCAGCTTATTTTGCAATTTCAATTTAAACCTTTGCCAAGGCACACAATTGTAATTAAAAGCAAAAAGAATTTGCAAATTAAAAAAAAATCCTCAGTTCTATTTGCTGAATAACACTTATAATCAAACAACAATATCCAAAGAAAGTAAGCAAAATTATTATAGCGCCAGTGACCTGGGTTCGAATGCGCCGTTGTCTGTGAAGTTGTACATTCTCCCTGTGACTACATGGATTTCCTGCAGGTGCCCAGGTTTCCTCCCACTTTCCAAAGACATATGGGGTTGGTAGGTTAATTGACCACATGAGTGTACTTAGGCAACGCAGGCTCATGGGCCGGAAGGGCCTGCCACCATTCTGTAACTCTAAATTAAAAATGAAAGTAAAACAATGTGAAGTACCACAGATAATGAAAGATGTTTATCAAATCTCAGCTTACATCCCTTGGTCATGTGGTCCACAGAGATGCTGTTTCATCAGGTTGTATATGTTCGGTCAAAGGATAAGAAACTTGAACTTGAAATGATCATATTTGAGGTCCCTGAGTGACTTCATCCCTTTCTCCTACCACATCTCAATCCATGCCCACCCATCTTGAGTCCAGAACATTTTCTGGTGTATAGCATTACCAGAAGGTCGCTTCCACAGACAGCAACAGTATTCACTGCCCATATCATCATGTCACCAGTTAGCTTTATTTCTGCCTTGGAGGCAGTAAGTTGAAGGTTCAGGTCACATAACAGTCATCCCAAGACAATTATCAGGGCTGCCTCTAGGGGCAGCTATTTTGGATAAGATGTTAGGTTAAGTGACTAACACATCTGACGTGTACATGAAGATCGAAGGTCAAAGTTGCACATCTCATAATTAATAAGGCCAAAGGAGCTAAACACACTCTACTGGAGAAGCTCAGTAGATCAAGCAGCATCAGTGGGAGAAACAGAATGGTCAAACTTTTGAGCCAAAGCTCTTCATCTGAATTAAAGGGATTGCAAGAGGGATGGACCATGAAGAAAGATCTCATCCAGAGCTGTATCTAGTTTTGGTCAGATACATTTACTTGTCTTGGAGACACACCTCACTCATTTGGTTCTTGGGATGAAGGCATTAATATAGAAGAAGGCTGCAGAAGGGGGTCCATTCCCTCTGGAGTTTAGAATAATGAGCAGGGAGATTATTGAATCATAGGAGATTCTGAAGAGGACTGACAGGGTGAGCACTGAGAGGTTGGCTCCCTATTGGAGGTACTTAGAACTCAGCATAGTCTCAGGATAAGGGGGTCACTCATTTAAAATGGCGATTAAAAGGAAATACTTCACTCTGATGGTTGTGAGTCTTTGGAATTCTCTCCCCTTGAGAGCTGTGGAAGCGGAGTCAGTGAACATAACTGGGGAGGAGCTGATTGGAATGTGGAGATAATTAAATGGGATTTATGTGGGATGCACGGTCTCTGTGGAATGGAGGCCTGTTTTCTGACTGTGACCATTGAATGCCCAACCCCTTATTCTGAAATGATGTTCCTTTAGTTTTAGTAAATCCTCAAGTTGAATCCTAGAGATGAGAGTACTTCTAATTCCAAGATTCTAAATATCAGGATAATCTGGAGATCAGGAAAATGTCATCAACTATTAGAATCACCTCTTGCAGCCAAGAGTCAGAAGCTGAACTCAGCCAGTCAGAGTTCCACAACCCCCAAACAAGCTCGTCTCATTTGCCTGCTAGCATTCCTCAGGGAGCAATGATAGATTCCTTCAAAGTCATCGGTTCCAGCCACAAGAACTCAGACTTGGACTGAGATGGCAAAGCAAATCCTTAAGGAAAAAAAACGCAAAACCAACAAAGAACTTCCAAGAATTTATATGTTTCAAAGTGGGAAGTAGGAATTATGTTGCAGTGAGATGAGTTGGAAGGAACTGCAAGCAGGAGGGTTTAACTTGTGTGTTCTTGCTGCTGAACAATGTGCAAGTAAGATTGGCCAACAATTCATTAATGGGGGATAACATGTGAGCCCATCATTAAACAGTTAGGTAAAGTGGAAGATGGCAAAAGATGTTGGTGGAGAAGATTATTGAACACTGCTATACAACTGTCCAGTTGTAACACCAGGAGAATAATGGAAATCACAGGAAGCTGTGCAGATAGAATCCTGCTAACAGCGTCAAAGGTGATAGAGTTGTGGAATAATAGCTTTAATATTGTCACTGTGGCTATGCAAAAAGGGAGTGGATTGATTCTCAAGGCTGCACAGCAGTCATTGTCAGGTCTGTTCTCAGGGACCCACAAGCTGGTGCTTTCCATTGACAAGACTTCATCCATCCACTTCAACCTCTTCCTTTCAACTGAATCGCCCTCCCTTACCTTCCACAAAGAGTGCTTCAGCCCACCTGCACTGAAAAACATTTGTTCCCAAACCATTCTCAGGCTCATGTTCCAAACCCTTCCTTCCCTGCTGCCTTGGGCTCTACAACCTCTTGGATCTCTAGCCCAATGACCATCTCAAAATGAAATGGTTCTCCCACAGGTGACCGGCCTCCAGAATCCCCTCTTTAAAACTCTTTCCTGCACTTCAGTCCTTGATATGACCTGGGATCTCACTGAAGTTCTCTGCATCAGCTGTTGATCTGAGAACTCCTGCCAAGCACGAGTCGTTTTTGTTACATTCAGCATCAGAAATTGGTCACCTGAACTACGACAAGCCTTTAAAACTAATTATGCGCCTGCGCTATCCCTATCATGTGATTTGTTCTGAAATTGGCATTGTATGACCTAAGAAGGTGTCTGAAATTCTTCTCTCTGATCTTTCATGTACAATGAGAGTTTATTATGACATACATAAGGACGATGTACAGATGCACCAAAGTTCTCATTGCCACACCAGTACATAAAATACACAAACAACAGTAAAAATGTAAATGACTAAAAATTCAAGATAGATGATGTTAACTGTGTAGGTACGTAACATACAGTAATAAACAATGGTCAAAATTAATTGAAATTGATTGGTCTTAATTTACTTTATTTCTGGTAGACAGCATTTTCAGTGGATTGTCTGTGAACAGCTATGACCTATTGTGGTCTGATTACATGACAAAGTGGTTGATATTTAACCTTAGATCAGCAAACAGAGGTGAGTGAATAATGACAGTATTAACAGTGATGTTCGTGTCCAAAGAGGTATAAGGACAACCTTTGAACTTTAGATTTCCCCACTGTAATGGCTCATAAAGATAGACTGCCAGGCCACAATGAAGGTTTACTGATGCACACAATGGTTTAATAAAGTATGAAAAGTAACAAAATGATTTACACTTACGGTCTCAAAAAAAAAGAAAATAAATTTAGATACATCTCTCTTTCCACTTCTCCCACTTTTTGTCAAATACCCTATCAGCTTTTGGCTTTTGGCCCTTCCTCTTCTCTATCACCCCTTTGTTACTGTAGTCTCAATAAAAGGTCCCAACCCAGGCTGTTAACTGACCATTTCTTCTCACGGTCACTGCCTGACCCACTAAGTCCATCCAGCTCTTCCTTGTTAGCTCAAGATTTATTCCCAGAGTGTAAAGGCTTTATGGGAAAGGTCTCTTAATCTGCATATTTTTGGAAGAGATTGAGATGTAACGAGAATACTGTGCCATATGTAGACACGAGTGGTGATTAATGACCAGTCACCGCCCCTCTGCTGGGCTGGTCACTGCATTCCCCTCAGTGGTCACTGCACCTCAGACTCTACAGGCCTCTTGATGGTGAGGTGCACAAGCAGGGACCCCTCCCCAATCGCACAGCATGTCATGTGCACCAGTATTACTGAAGATTAATGTTATTATGAATACAACACCCCTGTCTCCAGAGGCAGATAGACTTCATAATTATTGATGAACTCCCAGCATCTGCTGTTTTGTGGTCTTATGCAGGATTCCAGGAATTGCGTGTTTATTTTGATAAATGTATAAAACTGTCGAAAGCTCAAATAAATTTTTAACTGTGCCATTTGTGTGGTTCCTGTGTGTTCTTCAGTCATAAATAGTGAGCCCATTTTACCAAGAGTATGTAAGTGGCTGTTGTACTCTAGGTGTTTATAAATGATAAAAGCTTTCTTATGACAGGCTACTCCTTGAGCAGGGAGAACATTGAAGGTGCCTCAGTGGCCATTCAGAGCACTGTCTAGCCGTTGGGTGTCACAACCTGGCCAGTGTTCCCCAAATGTATCACCTTTTTGTTTTACTGCCACACAAATGATTCATCCCCTCGCTCCTCCTCCTCCTACCCAACCCCCACTACCTCGCCCCACTCATTTGACTTCCTCAGATTGGTCAGGGACTGGAAATCACTGCTGGAGGAGGCGGCTGATGGAAACCATCACAATTTGGCACACCTGGAGGACCAGTGCAAGGCACTTGAGGAATGTTGCACCAGAGAAGCCTGATCTCCTGAATTGTTTGCAGCATTTTTTCCTTTTTCTTTCAGATTTATAGCATCTACAGGGTTTTGGGTTACAGAGGGAAGGCATCAGTTTTCAAAGTGGAGAGCTGAAGATACGAGGTAGATGGGCACAGCATTTCCTTAATGTTCTGTTGGTTTACACGTGTCAACTTTGGTGGAATAAGGAGTAAAGGTGTAGTGGTGTAGGGGTTAAGTTACTGGACTAACAAACAAACAGAGCCCAATGGTATCCAGCAACCTGGGTTCAAATCCCACCACAACAGCTGGAGATTGAAAGCAATTAAGTAAGTCTGGAGTTAAAAGGAAAACAAGTTTAAGCCCTTGTAACAGTAACCATGAAACCAGCAGGCTGCCATAAAGTCACAACCAATTCACTAATATACTTTGGAAAAGAAATCTGCCATCCTTACCCAATCTGTCCTGTAAGTGAATACATATCCACAACGGCTGAACTGTCTGACCAATTCTACATGCAATTGGGGGCCAGTCAATAAATGCTACTCTTGCCAACAAGGTCCACATGTATGAATAGATGGAAAGAAAGAAATTATTAAATAAGTAAAAATGCAATTCCACTGCAACAAGTTCTGGCAGATGTCTTTGTTTAAATTCAAGCCAAATTTCTTTCTGCATGCTCAGCAGGATAAGATCAATTGTTTGCCGATTTACAACAAGTGCATCAGAGGAGAGCCGCTGAGCCACGTGCCTGGAAGCCTGAGTCAACAGCAAGCCAGATGTGTCCCTTGAGCACCCCCACCCCAACATCTTCTACTTCATGGGACCCCTGTGCGATGATGTTGCTCAGCTACCAGTGGTGCTGAGTGTGCACGAGCTGGCACACAGAAACCATTGCCTTGGGAGGAGAGGCCTCAACACCGTGAGTTCACTGCCCAGCCAGTGGTGGAAGAATCGTTGGGAGTTCAATCATCAATTGGTAATTGATGTTGGGCTTCTGAGGTCATTGGGTTTGAGTTAACCAAATGTACTTACGTTTGAGGAGTTGGATGATAGATCATCCCAGAATATGACTGTTCCCCTGATACTTCCATAGAGGGAGGAGGAGATGGAATTAACCAGTGCAACCAGAAGGGAGAGCAGACATTATCTGATCCCACTGTACAGTGACCTTGCAAGAGATCACTTGTCCCAGCAAGAGAAGTGGCTCTCTACACGGCCTTCCCAGTGACACGATCCTCCCTGGAATGTGGATCCACATGGGCTGGAGCTTCCAGTGCCTTCACTTGAGGGAGAAGACCTTCTATCTATGGCATTCTCACTGGAATCATGCCACAACATCAACATCTGGTACACTGAAATAAAATTGGATCAAACTTATAGAGAGATCTGAAGACAAAACAGTCAGCTCAAATACGCACTGCCCTTTGTTCCAAAGCCAGGTGTGCCCTATCTCGGAAAACCTTCCTCCCATTAATCCTTGTTCCAACTTGACATTTTTTTTGGTTTCCAGATAGCAGCTGAGGTAAAGAAGCTTGGAACAACTGCTGGTTAGTTGGACCACGCAGACCTTCTTTGAGCTGGTTTCCAAGGAGACAGCAGCTGCATTGAAATGAAATCAGAAACGAACAATCCAACATCTCTCCAATTAAAATCCCCAAATTACACCCTGACAAAGGAGGTACTTTTGGCATTTCTTGTTGGACTGGGTCTGGTGCTTAGAGGTTTATAAAGTCATGAGGGACATGGTTAAAGTAAATTCCCACAGGGTAAATGGTTCTAGCACTAGAGGTGGACAAGTTTAAGATAAGAGAGGAGAAATTTCAGACACTGTTCACACTCCTAAGCCTTCTCCCCAATGGAAAGAGAGAGAAGGGAGTGTGTCCGGGGTGTAGAGGGTTCTTCAGTGTGTTGGCTGCCATTCCTCAGCAGTGGGAGATATAGGCAGAGCTCTTGGAGGGGAGGAATGTTTCTAGTGATGTTCTGAGCTGTATCACAGCTTTCTGCAGTTTCTTCCAATGTGATGCATCCAGCAAGTCTGCTCCCAATGGTGCACCAGTAGAAGTTGTTGAGGAGCAGAGGGACATGCCAAACTTCCTTAGACTACTGAGAAAGTTGGTGCTTTCTTGACTCTCCTGTTGACTGCTCATCCCAGATCAGGTCCCTGGAGCTGTTTCTCCCTCAGAACCTGAAGCTATCTACTCTTTCCAATTCATTGACACTAATGTGGACAGGGGTGTGGTCTCTGCCCATTCCCCCCCCACCCCCACTGATCATCTCCTTCACCTTACTGTTAGCTTGGCGCCATGTCACCAGATTTCCAATCTCTTTCCTGTATTCTATCTTGTGAAAGGTATTGCTAATGTTCTGAAGTCTCAGGATTAATTTATGTGCCCAGTAGATCAGATTTCATGGATGAAAGTAGAAAGGAAGGGAGGAATGCAAACCTTGGCTGCTCTTGCTCCAAAGAGCCCAAAAAAGGATATACAATTATTTGGATAACCAGAAACTGATTAAGGACAGTCAATATGGCTTTGTGCATGATAGGTCATGTTTACCAATCTTGTAGAGTTTTTTGAGGAAGTTACTAGGAAGAATGATGAAGGAAAAGTTGTGGATGTTGTCTACATGGACTTTAGTAAGGCCTTTGACAAGGTCCCACATGGGAGATTAGTCAGGAAGGTTCATTCACTAGGTATTCATGGTGAAGTAGTGAAGTGGATTCGACAATGGCTGGATGGGAGAAGCCAGAGAGTAGCGGTGGATGATTGCTTCTCAGACTGGAGGCCTGTAACTAGTGGTGTGCCTCAGGGCTGGGGTTGTAAAGAGAACTTTTGGCATATTAACCTTCATAAATCAAAGTATCAAATATAGGAGTTGGAATGTTATAGTAAAGTTGTATTGACATTGGCGAGGCCAAATTCTGAGTATTGTGTGCAGTGTTGGTCACCTAACTACAGGAAAGATATCAATAAGGTAGAAAAAATGCAGAGAAGATTTACCAGGATGTTGCCTGGACTTCAGGAACTGAGTTACAAGGAAAGATCAAACAGGTTAGGACTTTATTCTCTCGATTGTAGAAGAATGAGAGGAGATTTAATGGAGGTATGTAAAGTTACGAGGGGGGATAGACAGAGTCAATGTAGGTAAGGCTTTTTCCACTGAGGGTAAGTGAGATACAAACCAGAGGTCATGGGTTAAGAGTGAAAGGGGAAAGGTTTAGGGGGAACATGAAAATGATGGGAGTGTGGAACAAGCTGCCAGCTGAGGTGGTGAATGTGGGCTCATTTTTAATATTTGAGGAATTTTGACAGGTAAATGGATGAGAGAGGTATGGAGGGCTATGGACTGGGTGCAGATCAGTGGGACAAGGGAAAGAAAATGGATCGGCACAGACTAGAAGGGCTGAATGGGCCTGTTTCTGTGTGGTATGGTTTTATGGTCTTAAGAGATCAACAGTAGTTATTTGTATGGACTAACTCACACTTTTATGATCACTCCACACCTTCTGGGAGCTTGCTGTGCAGGTCATTTCCATCCTTGAAACAGTGACTGCAATACAAGTACATCCCATTATCTATCTTTCAGGTCCTGGTGAGGACCTGAAAGATGTCCTAGTATATTTCCCTTTCCCCTATGACTGGGTGGCAGTCTAATCACCGTCACTCAGATTGTCAGCCTGGCCCTCACAGTTTAGACAACTCCCAAAAGTCTGCAGTAAGGCTATCAACAGTCACAGCGCTGCTCCCCAATTAAAAATATCAACTGGCCATGGAAGAGCTGAGGGTCAAATGTAGATTTTTGAAGTGAATGGGACATTTTAAAAAATGGAAAAAACAATTTCTTCCCTCCTGACCTTAAAACATCGTTCCAGAATCTGTAATCCAACAAATGACTTCATCATTACTGAAAAAGAACCAGAAATGAGAGCTTCAAGAAAATACAGGCATCAATAAGCTTGCCTTGGATTGTATCAGAGCACCTCCAGCTGCAAGCTATTACTTCAGGATTTTAAATTGCCAATTTAGATCAAGTGAGTAACAGTGTGTGTGCGTGTGTGTGCGTGTGCGTGTGCGCGTGTGCCCACGCCCCATCTATATGTGTTTATCTGTGTGTGCCTTTGTATGTGCATGTTTATGTGTGTGTGTGCATGCGTGTGTGCATGTGTATGTATTTGTGTGCATGTATATGTGTGTGAGTATATGTATGCATTTGTGTATTTGTGTATACATGTGTATGTGTGTACATATCTACATGTATATAAGAGTGTGTTTTGTGTATGTGTGGCATGTGTGTGTTTGTGTGTGGTGTGTCTGGGTTGTGTGTGTGTGTGTGTGTGTGTGTGTGTGTGTGTGTGTGTGTGTGTGTGTGTGTGTGTGTGTGTGTGTGTGTGTGTGTGTGTGTGTATATAAGAGATACTATCTGTGCACTGTAAGGAAAACAATCCTGGTCATCTAGTCTCTCAATAGAACCATAGAATATTACAGCACAGAAAACAGGCCATTTGGCTCTTCTAGTCTGTGGCAAACTTCTATTCTTCCTCGTCCCACTACCTGCACTCAATCCATATCTTTCCATATCCATTCTATCCATGTATCTGTCCAAAATGTTAACATTGAGTCTGCATTCACCACTTTAGTTCCACACTCCCACTAGTCTCTGTGTGAAGAAATGTCCCCTAAACATCTCCCCTATAATCCTTAATCCATGTCCTCTGGTTTGTATCTCACATAACCTCAGTGGAAAAAGCCTACTTGCATTTTCTCTATTTATACTGATCCTAATTTTGTATACCTCATTCTTTTTACACTCTAGGGAACAAAGTCCTAGCCTGTTTAACCTTTCTCTGTAACCCAGTTCCTCACATCTCATCAACATCCTGGTAAATTTCCTCTGCTCTCTTTCAATTGTATTGATACTTTTCCTATAGTTAAGGTGACCAAAACTGTGCACAATAATCCAAATTTGGCCTCACCAATGTTTTATACAATTTTACCATAACATCCCAATGCCTGTACTTAATTCTTTGATTTATGAAGGGCCATCTGCCAAAAGCCCTCTTTATGACCCTAGCTACCTGTGACACTACTTTCAGAGAGTTATGTATCTCGTTCTCTGCTCCCTCTGTTCTACCACACTCTCAGTGCATTACGGTTTACCATGTATGACCTACCTTGGTTTGTCCTTCCAAATTGCAAATTTCATCCTCCATTTTCAGCCCATTTTTCCAGCTGGTCCAGATCCCTCTGCAAGATTTAAAAGCCTTCCTCACTGTCCACAACACCTCAAATCTTCGTGTCATCTGCAAACTTGTTGATCCAATATCGTGGATGACAAACAACAATGGACCCATCACTGATCCTTGAGGCACTCCATTAGTCACAGGCCTCCAGTCCGAGAAGCAATTATCCACTACCACTCTCTGGTTCCCCCATAAGCTACTACCTTACCATGTATACCGAGCGACTGAACCTTCCTGACTAACCTCCCATGTGGGACCTTGTCAAAGGCCTTACTAAAGTCCATGTAAGCAGCATCCACAGCCTTTCCTCCATCATAGATTGGTTAGACATGACCTACCACGCATAAAACCATGTTGACTACCTTTAATCTGTCCCTGCATATCCAATTTCTTAGAACACATTCCAGTAACTACACTACTACCAAAGTCAGGATCACTGGCCTCCAATTTCCTGGGTTACTTTTAGAGTCTGTCTTAAACAATAGAACAGTGTGAGTTACCCTCCAATCCTTGTAACTGCAACATCGATCCCAGTATCACTCCAGTACAATCATATTCCCCCATTGTGTGATGACCAGAACTGCAAAACATTGCAGTTGTGTCTGAACTAATGTATATAAAACATTACCCAAACCTCCTGTTCACATATTCTGCATCCCAACTAACAAAGACAAGTATTCTATATGCCCTGTTGACCAGCCACCTAACTGTGCTGCCATCTTTAGGGGTGTGTGATCTTGTACTGCACATTCCCTCTGCCCCTACCATTCTCTTGTGTATGTGCTAGCCTTGACAGCCCTCCCAGATACTTTGTGGCACCCTACCAAGGGGTGGGTGTCCCTTGCACCTGCTCCCCCGCCTTGTAGGTTGGTGGAAGATGAGACGTTGATGCCTTTTTATTCTCCAACCGGGGTCAGCAACTTCCTTTTAAACTCTTGGAAAGAGGAATTCAAGAGGGTACTAAGGGCAAGAAGGTCTCCAGAAGAGCCTTACAGCAGGCAAATGGAAATTTTGCTTGGTATTACATTTTCTGTATATTATTACATAAAAATAAAAGGAATCTTGAATCTTCACAGGGAAACCTCATCGCCTTATCAAAGCCACATCTGCCTCCTTCAAGAGTCTATAGACTGATAATGACAAATACAACACATGAACGTAACCCCCAGCCACAGAGGGACAATTCCTGGGAGTTTTATGGTACTGATATCACAATCTTGATCTAGCCCCAGACTCTTGTGGAGGTGACAGGACTTCAACCTGTTCCTTCTATATGTCGGCCTCCATTAATGTCACACTTGCTTCAGTCCTATCTGCAAGCTCGCAGACTTGACTGGGGCCTCCAGTTAGTTACAGAGGTCAGGTTGACTGACTCTGTAAGGTCAAAGTTCACCAGGGTCTGCTCTGTGGTCAGGTCAAGTTGACTGACTCTGCAGAGAGTGAGTACCTGGGCATTGTTGGAGTACTGGTTTGCCTGGGGAAAGGGACACTTTTTGTCGGAGCACAATTTTGGGATCTCTCTCCTTCAACAGCTGCATTATCTGGCACATGAGGCCAGCGAATGTTGGGTGGAATGTTGTGTTCCCTAGAGTGTTGTATACATTGTATGTATACATCTGTGGACCAGTGAGTATTGTCTCGTATCCACTGTCCTACTCTGATGGAATTGGCTCCATTGAGATATGAACCATGAGGAAGGTCAGGATTTTCAACTTGAATGTCGGGTCATGGAGAATACCAAGTACAGAGGAATCTCATGGTACAGGGTATAGTACGCATATGTGACACTTGCCTTCATTAACTGAATGGAGAGTATGTGAATAAAGAGGATGTGATATAAATTTATAAAACATTGGCAAGGCCATACCTGAAAGGGTGTGTGGATCTCTGGTGGTAACATTAAAGGAGAATGCTGGAGGGGGGCAGAGGACAGATCAACAACACGTAGTAGAGAGTGGAAAGTACCAAGTTTCTTGGAGTTCACTTAATAGTGACCTATCATGGACACTCAATATCTCCTCACTTGTCAGGAAGGCACAGCAGCGACTGCATTTTCTGCAAAGACTGAAGCGGGCAAGGCTACTGGTCCATCTTCTATAGGTAGCGTCCTGGCTGGCTGCATCACAGTGTGGTACGGTTGCTGCAGAGAAATGGATCGAAGGTCAATCCACAGGAGCATAAGAGTGACAGAAAGAATCACTAGAGACTCCCTCCTCTCCAATCGACCATCAGCTGCTCCCATCAGGGAAGAGATGCAGGAGTATCAGAGCTGGCACCACCAGGCTGAGGAACAGCTTCTTCCCACGGGCAGTGAGAATGCTGAACGACCATCCGAGACTCTCACTTGTACAGAACAAAATCAATTTATCTATTTATTTATTTTTATCAATATAATACTTGTCCTGCATATGTATTACAGTATTTGTCTGTATGTGTGTTGTGTCTGGTTATGTGTCTGCATGCTTTTGTATGGAGGACTGGAGAACGCAGTTCTGTCGGATTGTACTTGTACAATTAAATGACAGTAAACTTGACTTGACTTGAGGAGATTCACTAGGATGTTGCCTGGTGGAGTGAATCAGATATGACCAGCTGGGTCCTTTTGCCCTAGAGCAGAGGGGAATGAGAAGAGACACAACAGAGCTGCACAAAGTTATGAGGGGCATAGATTGGGATGAGAATTGTAGGAAACATTTCATCATAGCAAAGTAGCTAAAGCTAGAGGAATTAAATGTGAAAGACTGCAAACATTGTGATTGTAGTTTAATACACTTTTCTTCTTTGGCTTGGCTTCGCGGACGAAGATTTATGGAGGGGGTAAAAATCCACGTCAGCTGCAGGCTCAATTGTGGCTGACAAGTCCGATGCGGGACAGGCAGACACGGTTAATACACTAAAGTCCTGAAAAAGCTCAGCAGGTCACGCAATAACAACGTTTTAGGCCTGAGTCCTTCATCAGTTGGTTATTGATTTTCGCGACATGAAGAATGCTGTGTGACCTGCTGAGTTTCTCCAGCACTTTTGTGTATTAAAGCTAGAGGACTTGGGATCAGAAGTTTTGAGGGCATCAGAAGAAGAAATACTTCATTTGGAGTGATGGAGGCACAGGCTTTCACAATATTAAAGATTCTGGGATTCGTCAACAGCTACAGACCAAGTGCTGGTAAATGGAATTAGTATTAGGATTGTTTCTGTGCTATGTGACATGATGGATCTATGACCATTAATTCCTCAATTTCAATGGAGACTAATATTCCTCAGTACTTCCACTGAACTCTTGGGGCTTATGAAACAGTCGCTAAATAGGCCCATTATCATTGGGATGAATTTGAGTCAAATGGAATTTTTGACCTTAATGTTGGGTAGGTGCCATTTTAATTGTTTGAGGAAAGAAAGAGTAATCTGACTGGCTTTCTGGGAAGTGGACTGTCTAGATGAGACCTGTGGTAAACCACTGTTATTTATAATTGTCTGGTCAGGCACACCCATTGGCTGGTTGTACCTGTGGCTCCTCCCCACAGGCTCCTGTATAAAGGTGACTGTTCCACAGTCATCAGTGGAGGACAACCGAACAGTATGGATGTGCTTTTGCTCTTAAGTGAATAAAAGCCTATTGGTTTCTCTACAATAGTCTTTTGAGTAATTGATGGTGCATCAGTTTTATTCACTTAAAGTTTTTTTTGCTACGCAGCAGATCCTGAAGCCAGAAAAGCTGGAAATCGACCCTCAATTGCCTGAGGTATGTACCAACATTGAAGTCTGTTTTTGAAGCATTCCTGAAGGCCTCCTCTACCACTGTGCAATCGGAGACCAACAAACTGCAAGTACTGCATTCCTGGGCCAGTACCTGGTGTACTGCCAGATCAGGGATGCTACAACGTACCAGGAAGCCAAGGGCATGCTCAAAGGGCAATATCTACTTAAAATTGATGTTGTCTACTCCAGACACCACCTAGTTACTCAAAACAACGACACAGTGAATCCAACACCGAATATCTTCTGGCTCTGAAAGCACTCGGCAGGGCCTGTGAATGCAAGGCCGTGTCTGCTGCGGAGCACACAGAAGACCTGATCTGGGACACCTACATCTGCGGAGAGCAGTTGAGCTGGCAGGAACGCATCCAACAATGCAGCTGCCTCATGGTTACTCCGGGCTCCGCCATCTTGGGATGTGCCATCACTCTCTCACTCCGCTAACGACTTGACCACAGCAGCAGAACTCCGCAACCATCTCCTGCTGCATTTGTCTGGCTCTGGAGGTGACCTGACCATAACCGCGGTGCTATGAGAGCACCGAAAGTGCTTCTATTGTGGCCTGGGCAAGCATCAGAGGAAACGCTGCCCAGCGAAGGATTCAACCTGCTCCAGCTGCAGGAAGAAGGGTCACTATGCCAAAGTGTGTAAGTCCAAACCCCTTCCTAGCAGCGCGGCATATTTTGGGGGCCACTGTCCCAGACACCATCATCACCCAGGGCCAGCAGTGCCATGTGCGATCTGTGGGGGCCGCCATCTTGGTCACCATCTTCAGGACCTAGCAGTGCCACATTTGGGTCACGGAGACCACCTTCTTGGGTGCCCTCTTCAGGACCCAGCAGCACCACATGCATACCTGGGGGCCGCCATTTTGGACAGCACTACCGCTCACAACAGCGATGTGCAGCTATGCAATACTGGCATTCATCACGCTCAACCAGGACAGCCCACATCAACTCGCCAGGTCGATAATGGATATTCAAGCAAACAGGTAAACAGCTACAGTGCAGTGTCTCTCTCACAGTACTGCTGGTGTACAAGAAGGTCTCCTTGGCATCCAGGTTGCCCACAGCGGACGTCTAATGGTGTGGAGCACTGAATATAAGGACTTTAGACGAATGGTAATGTCTCAGCTTTTGGGACTGGATTTTCAGTGTCACCTGAAGAGAATGATGATGGAGTTAGATGGGCCCCATCCACCCCTCACTGTATGTAATCAACAGTTTTTGAACTGTCAACCCCACCACTCACCACACACAACCTGTGGGCTCTCCACTCTCAAAATTCTCTCCCCCCCACCCCATCAATTTTTGCCAAATTCACTCCTGACTGTAAACCCGTCGCCACCAAATGTAGGTGGTTCAGTGCCGGGACAGGGCTTCATCCAGCCAGAGGTACAGTGCTCACTCAAGGAGGGGGCCATTGAAGCCAGCACCAGCCCCTGGAGAGAGCAGGTAGTGGTTCTACAGAGCGGGGAAAAGAATAGGATAGTCATTGACTATAGTCAGACCATTGACCTGAAATCGGTATATCGCCAACTCCACATCCACCCAGAGGGCTGCTAGTATACGGAGTTCGAGGTGGATGCCCGCAGCTACCATTTCCTGTGGGTCCCCTTTGATGTCATGAATGGTGTGTCGATCATCCAGCGGGAGATGGACCGGATGGTGGATCAGTACGAGTTGCGGGCTACCTTCCTGTACCTCGATAACGTCATCATCTCCAGCCACAACCTTCAGGACCATGAAACCAATTTCCAAAAATTTCTCGAAACAGCCAAGCTCATTAAGCTCACATATAACAGGGCCAAGTGCGTGCACAACCTGTCTGGCCATCCTTGGCTGTGTTGTTGAGAAGTGAGTCATTGGCCCAGGCCCTGACAGGCTGCTCCTGGAGCTTCCCCTCCCACACAGCCTCAAGGCCTGAAGAGGTCTCAAGGCCTTGGGTTCTTATTATGCTCAGTGGGTCCCCAAATATGCAAACAAGGCTCACCCCCTCATCAAATCCACATCCTTCCCTATGATGGAGGAGGCCCGTGCTGTCTTCAATCACATTAAGGCAGATAACGCTTAAGGCAACAGTGCATGATGTGGACAAATCCATCCCATTTCAGGTGGAAAGCGATGCATCAGACTTAGCCTTGGCAGCAACCCTTAACTAAGCACACAGGCCAGTAGTCTTCTTTTCATGTACCCTATAGGGTCCTGAGATTCAGCACTTCTCAGTCGGGAAAGAGGTCCAGGCCATTGGCGAGGCAGCACCATTACCTGGCCAGTAAGAGATTCACCCTGCTGACTGGTCAACGCACAGTTGCGTTCATGTTTAACAATCAGCAGTGGGGTAAAATCAAAAATGTCAAAATACTGAGGTGGAGGATTGAACTGTCCACCTATAATTACGATATTCTGTAACGGCCGGGGAAACTTAATGAACCACCAGATGCCATGTCCTGAGGGATCTGTGCCAGCACATAGATCGGCTGACTGCTAAACCTCCACAATGATCTCTGCCACCCTGGAGTTACCAGATGTTTTTCACTTTGTCAAAGCGCGCCATCTGCCGTACTCCATTGACGAGATCAGATCCATGACAAAGAACTGCCAGGACTGTGTTGAGTGCAAGCTGCATTTCTACCGGCCAGACAGGGCACAATTAATTAAAGCCACTTGCCCCTTTGAGTGACTCACTGGTGATTTTGAAGGACTCCTGCTCTCCACTGACCTCAATGTGTATTTTCTAAACATCGAAGAATATTCCCATTTCCCATTTGCCATTCCCTGCTCGGACATGACTGCTGCATCAGTCATTAAGGCCCTGCACAGCCTCTTCACTCCGTTTGGGTTCCCCAGTTATATCCACAGAGACTGGGTTCCATTTTTTATGAGTGATGAGCTGTGCCAGTACTTGTTGGCCATGGCCATTTCCACGAGCAGGTCCATGAGTTACAACTCATGGGGTAAAGGAAAAGTGGAGAGAGAGAACGCTATGGTTTGGAAGGCAGTTCTTCTAGCATCACAGTCTAAGGGTCTCTCAGACTCCTGCTGCCAAAAAGTCCTCCTAGAGGCACTCCACTTTATCAGGTCCCTGCTATGTACGGCCACAAATGCCACACCTCATGAATATATGTTTTCCTTTCCCAGGAAATCTGCGACTGGGACCACACTATCAATGTGGCTGATATCCCCAGGGCCTGCCCTACTCCAGAAGCAGGTGAGGAGCCATAAGTCTAACCCTCTAATTGAAAGGATCCACCTCCTTCAGGTCAACCACCAATATGCCTACATGGCATAGCTGACAGACACAAAGACACCATCTCTGTCAGGGACTTGGCTCCTTCATTGGCGCCTACCCACCAGCAGAACTCTGATGAGTACATACAGGCGCCCAAGACTGTCTAGGACCCTACCGTGGCCCCGCAGCCACAACCAGGGCTATGACAGTCCCAGCAAATGACAAGACATCCTGAAAGACTGGACTTGTGACTTTAAATTGTAATCTTGCAAGTTCCATTTAACCCCACTGGACTCTTTTTAAAAACAAGGGGTTATTGTGGTAAACCACTGTTACGTATGATTGTCTGGTCAGGCACACCTACTGGCCAGTTGTACCTATTGGCTCCTCCCCACAGACTCCTGTATAAAGGTGACTGTTTCACTGCCCCCTGCAGCTCAGTGCAAGACAACCGAACAGAATGGATGTGCTTGTGTTCTTAAGTGAATAAAAGGTGATTGGGTTCTCTACAATAGTCTTTTGAGTAATTGATGGTGCATCAAGACCATCTCTGCTCTCAGCTCCTTGCTTAAAAATAAATGGAAGTTGAGGGAGATAGGTACACGAAACAAGTTGCCAGAGGTCAAGGAGACAATTTCAATGTTTAACAAACATTAGGACAAGTATATGCCTCAAAGATTTAGTGGGATATGGACCAAATGCAGGCAAAGGGGACTGACTCAACCAGACAAGTAGGTCAGTATGTTGAGTTGGGCCAAAGGGCCTCATTCTGCTCTGCATAACTGTGTGATATGAGGTCCACAGATGGCAGAGTTATGCTGGGAGGCCATCTCTCTGACCTTTGGAAACGTGGTGAGACTGATAAAGGGATCATTATTCAGCTTCTGCTTGGCTCTTTTCCCAGTGAGCTGCAAGCTTCCAGACTTAGCTGCTCCATTTAAACTAAATAACTTTGGCTCAATTTCACTGCTAAATTCACACCAGGATTAATGCAGCTTTCAGATATAGTGTGTAAGCAATAAAATCTCACCAAGCTTGCTTAACAACAAGCCACAGCAGTGAAGTTTTGGATGACATCAACCCTCTCCCCTGAGTTACATTACATTGTTACAACAAATCAAACTCTCCACAGGAAGTTGCCAGGGGCTGGCAAGGAACCTTGCAGTTTTGAGATTCGCCTTCCTGACACCCACCCAGCTTCCCTTCCCTGAACGGAAAGAAGGAAAATGATGGAATCCACTGTCAGGATCAGTCCCAGAGGCTTTTCTCATCTCAAGCCTTCTCAGACCTTGGGATCAAGGATGTCTTAGTTATAGAGAGTTTGTGGGTTCCAAGTGGTCTGAAGAGGCGAGTGTGGGTCCTGCAGACTGTGACAGGTGAGGTGGGAGGTGTTTGGCAGCGCAGGCAGTGGGAAGTGCAGCACTATTTACACTGGAATTCTATATGCCCCCAACAGACACGGTTCTCAGTGCCAACCTGGATGCTTCTCCACACCCAGGAATCCATGAAGATGTCCCATTCTGAGAAAGTACTTCCTCGGTCCCTGTGGTAATTTCTTTCAGTCATAAAGCTGGGAATGCATTCTCCTTTCTATCTCTGCTCTCTCTTGCTCTAGTTCCCCTTTCTTCCCCTCCCTTTATTCCTCTATAGCAATTTCTGAAACTGGGTTTCATGGAAAGGGGTAGGGGTTCTGCGGAAGAAATGGCAGGTATTAATAACTATAACTAGTAATAACTGTTTTTCTTTAAATTACTCTTTACCTGTGTCTAAAAGTCTGTAAGTAAACAGGTTCCTCCACCCTAACAAAATAAAATGGCGTCATGAGGCCCAACAACAGCAGCACGGACGTCAGCGCAGACGTCAGGCCTGCGATTCATTTTCAACCAATGAGACTTGGATTTCTTTTGGTGCGAGGCTAGCCACATTTTAAAATTTAAACTGAAAGATATTTCTCGTGTATTAAGAACTATGGATCATTGGCTTAAAAAAGAACCTAGGAGACAAGATAATTAAATGTAAATTAGAGGCAACAAATTATTTTAACGTGGAGTTTATTTACATTTTTACTCTGCTTATGTATATACCAGGTCATTTAAACTGTAATTGACGATTGGGGTTCCACGATTTCCAAGTGCTCTCCAAAAGAGTTCCGTGAGCTAAAAGGTTTTGTTTGAATGCTATGGTACAACTTGCTGAGGGGAAATGAGAGGTATTTCAACCTTAAATTGCAGGTGGTAGTTGTATTTACCAACTAAAACAGTAGAACACGAGTCAGCCATCTGGACCGTCGAGCCTGCTCTGCCATTTAATAGGACCATGAGTGATCTACCCACAGACTAATTGTCCCAGACGATTCAATCTCTCCTCATAGGCTAGCCCCTTATCTCCAGAATCACCTGGTTTACCTCTTCTACAGCACCTCCAAAGCAAGTCTAGCCTTTCTCAAGTGAGGAGAGAAGAGCTCCATACAGTATTCCGGGTGAAACTCTCATCTCATCACTGGTGATGCATAGCAAATCACCCTATGATGTTGGTGTGATACATTCACATGAAGCGAATATTGGCTGGCTACCTAGAAACAGCCACTGATGAATGGGAGATGTTCTGGTTGCCAAGTTGTAATCAACTTAAATAAATTTAGAAGAAGTGACCAAACACACTGGCCAAGTTAGCTGGGGGGCAGAGATAGATTCAGTGACTGCAGCTCTTGATCAGAAAGGTAGCAAAGCTGAATCAAACCAGTCAAAGTTAGTCATAGCTTTGCCAGTGCACTGAGGGTATTGCCAGTGTGGTGTTAGGGAATTGTCAGTATGGTGTTGGGGCATTGCTTTGCCAGACTAATGTTAGGGTATTGCAGTGGAGACAATCACTTGCTATGAGGAACTGTGGAAGAGCACTAATTTTATTGGTGATCAGTGGGAGAGGGCACTGGGTTTCCAGTGGAACAGGGCACTGGTTTTTCCAATGGGGAACAGGATTTTCTAGTGAGAAGGATGCTGGATTTTCCAATGGGGAAGGACTAGATTTTCCAGCAAGGGGAAACAATATTTTCCAGTGAAGAAGGATATTGGATTTCATGAGGAATGTACTGGAATTCCAGGGGTCAGGCATTGGCTTTTCCATGGGGAAGGATACTGGATTTCCAGTTGGGGAACTGAATTTTCAAAGCTCTGAATCCATCCTTTTTTCCCAGTTCCAGAACTCCCAATCTCAGTGAGCAGGATGAGTTGGATGCCCAGAGAAGGAGAATTGGGAATGGCCAATTCATGGCACAATCTGATGGATTTCTGAATGTTGAGGGAATCAAAGGGAGTGAGAGGGTCTCAGTGAGTAGGATGAGTTGGATGCCCAGAGAAGGAGAATTGGGAATGGCCAATTCATGGCACAATCTGACGGATTTCTGAATGTTGAGGGAATCAAAGGGAGTGAGAGGAGTGCAGGAACATGCAGATTGGCTGAATGGTGGAGCAGATTCAAAAGCTCAAACAACCTACTCCTGCTTCTAGCCTGAGATCTGCAACTTCACTCCCCTCAGATGTTGCCTGATCCATTTCTGTTATGATTCTGAATAATTATAGTTTTGTCAAAAAACTTGAAGACATTGTCGTTTGAGAATAAGGAAGGTAGTTCACCCAGAGAAAAGGTAATCCAGGCCATTCATCTCTCTGGCACATCGTCTTGTAACTTAAAGGTACCAGGGAAACAGTCAAGCAAAGGATCTGACAGAAGGACAGAGGATCTTCAGCCGAAAATATAAATCAAGTTTCTCTCTCCATGAATGCTGTTTGACCAGCTGAGTATCTCCAACATGTTCTTTTTTTTCTGCAGGTTTGTGATCTTTAGAAATGACAGGACTTTGGGGCAAACTAATCTTTCAGTCCAACCAATACACATCACATGAGTGGAAAGGATTACTAAACCCAAGGAAAGAATATCAATGATTTACCTTCAGAGTTGTAGTAAAATGTAGCAGCTGCCATATGAGCATAGTGCCAGTCCACACCACTGTTCTCCTCCCACCCTCTTCCAGCTTCCAAACCACAGACATGACTGAAAACACAGAACATCTGCAGAAACAATCTTACTAACTCCCTGGGTTCATTGTGAAGATATAAAGAAAAATATTTTTGTTTTTGTGAAGAAATTAACAAAATCTACCATGAAACTTTAATATAAATGAAACAATATGCCCACGTTCTGATGTGAAAGATTACAGATGATGAATGATGATCGACATTGTCATGGGGCTGTGCTCTGTACACACACTGAAGGCAGCTGTGTGGAGTATAATCCCAGGCCATTCACTGACATTATAATTGTGTTCTATTCACACCATTTGAAAGTGGAATAAAGGAACCAAATTACATCAGAAAGAAATATCACCCTGCAGTTACTGAACATATTTCTCATTCATTGCCATAACATTCACATCCTGATCCTGGCCTGATGTTGAAACACCAATGCGGGAAGTTGGACACAGTTGTGTACAGTTTTAGCTTTAACATAGTTAACCCAACCTCTCTCTGTTTCTCCTTCCACACTTGTGCCCATTAACCCACAGAAGAGTAAGTGCCTGTGCCAAACATGATGTCCAAATCAAGCGAAACCTCTGCTGCTTGCACCTGATAAGCATCCCTCCATCCTCTTTGAGAAGCCTCTTAAACACTGCTATTCAATCAGCTTCCACCACTACCTCTCTTTGTAAAAATCTCTTTGTAAAAATATTTTCCCTATACATCTCCCTTAAACTTCCTCCCTCAAATATATGTCCCTCCAGTGTGTGACGCTTTTGCCCGTGGAAAATATTCTGGCTGTCCATCCTTTCAATTCCTCTCAGAATTTTATACACCTCTATTAGGTCTCCTCTCACCCTGCAATGTTCCACAGAAAACAACCCAAGTTTGTCGAATCTCTCCACATAAGTCATACCCTCTAAACCAGGCAATATCCTGGTTAAATGAAAGAATCTGCAGATGCTGGGGTCCAGTGCAGTATGCAAAGGTGCAGGAGAAACTCAATAGGTCACATGATATCGACAACCTCCACACCTTTCCTGTAATTGGGCAACTTTTCTGGATTAATTAATGTCTAGTATTTGCTTCTCATTCCTCAGACTTCGTGTTTTGTTTTTGTCTAAATTTTACAAATGATTACAGTAAAACCTCTATTTTCCAGAATTCAGGCAAATGGCAACTGCAAGCAACTGGCAAAAAAAAAATAGAGGAAAATAAATAAATTAATAAAATTAAAATGACTAAGAATAAATAAAAGTTTAAATAAGAGTTTAAAATTGTAAAAATAAATGTTCTCTGAAGTAACTCAAACCTTTGGTGAAGATGGGAGCAAATATTCAGCCAGCGGAGTGCCTTGGTTGTGCTTTGCTCGTAGCAGCTGTTTGAATAAAATTGGGTTTGAATAAAATATTGTCGCCCAGGATGAAGAAAATGCTGCTCCCCATTGGGGTGACTCTTTAAAGTATCTCCTTATTCCTAATTAGTAAGAGTCTTTATCCTTATTAGTATATTATATTAGTATGGCTTCATCTGTAAACTTGCAGGAGCAGTGTTAATTATCTATAATATTATTGTTTATCTTTCTGGCGGCTCCCTGGAGGGGGAGGAACCTGCAGATACAGCCATGGTTAAAAGTTTTCAAAGAATGTGACTGAAAATAAAGTAAAATTCTTTAAGGTTTATATATTCATGCATGTGAAGTTTGTTCAGTGCAAGTACAATATTTTTGTCTTTTAAACTGTTTATTCTTCATGCAGTGTATTGTAATTGTAGTCTCAAGCAACTGGAAAGCAACTTATTCAGCATCTACTAATCCCCATAGGTGCCGGATACCAAGGGTTTTACTGTATTTAAATATGGGATCAATTTTTTTAAATGGAAATGTTTGAGAATAGTAAAGGCCCCTGAGAGAAAGGAGCAGAATCTCATTGAGTGAGGATCAGAGCCTCAAAGCCAGTACAATAAACAGGTGCTGCACACCATCCCAACCCCATTTCCAATCTCTGAGAAATTGGACAAAGGTGGATGGAAAGGAATAGACTCATTGCCCTCATTGCATCTTCTACGCAAAGCCCGAAGCTGCTAAGGAATTCCTGCCCTGAAGTTGCCTCCAGAGGCAGAGACAAAGAGTCTGGAAGAATGAGAGGTGACATCTTCAATGTGTACAAAACTCCCACAGAGCTTGATGGAATAAATGTTGGGAGCATGTCTAGCAAGAAGGGATCAGAAATCAGAAAAGTTTCCTCACCCTGAATCTTTGGGCCTCTCCACCCCAGGCTCCTTTACTGAGTACCCACTCAGTGCATATTGAAGGGATCAAAGGCCATGGGGTTAGTGCAGGAAAGTGGGGCTGAAATCAAACAAGAACCTTAGCCTTAATGAATAGCATAGCAGGTCATGAGGGGTCGAACTGCCCACTCCCGTTAATCCTGTCTTGAGTCATGACATGAAATCTCGGACATTCTTATCCTCTCAATGATACTGCTCAGCTCGTTGACTTCCTGGAGCAGATTGTTTGCTACTCCTGGTTCCAGTGTCTGTGTGGCCTCTGACCCCAGGGTCTGATGTGCCTCTGACCCCAGGGTCTGATGTGTCTCTGACCTACTCCTGCTTCCTCTTTTAGGTCATGGAAGGAAAGGGCTTGGAGGCAGAGGGGCATATGGGGTTCAGTGGTGGGTCTCGGCAGCCCCTCCCCTGCTTTCCCTTCCCATCCAAAACAACCATGGATTGTTCTACTGGGCTTCCACATGAGCCCAGTGGGGAGAAAGGCCAATTGTTGTGTTGCGGTAAGAAAGTTAGACAGACACAGCCAATGCTAGGAATCCTCAGCACATGCTGCAACATCTGTAGGGAGAAAAACGATCTAGGTTGATGACATAATGAAACTCTGTTTCTTTCTCCAGAGGTGCTGCCTGACCAGCTGAGCATTTCCTGTGCTTTCATTTTTATTTTAGATTTCTGGCATCCCTTTCTTCTCTGCTTTTTGAGAACTGTCCATGTGCTTACGAAGGACAAAAATCAAAAACCTACTTTGCATCCGAGCATGGATTACTAAATATGTAACTCATTAACTAGGAAATTCTGTTGTTGGATCAAGATTTCCACAGGATGGGAATTGACAAGACTGGGATATCACAGATGGAGTCGTGCCTGATTTGAAACAGGTGATGAAACACTGCATAAACAACCTTTGCTTGCCCGTGCTGTGGAGACTTGTAAAATGAGAAGAGCTGGATATTATTGCACAGAATATCACTAATTTGCCCTGTCTCTAATCATAGAATTTTTCAATCCTATCTTCTTAGTTCCAGAGGCTAGTAATGGCCACACTGACATCTTGTGGCAGGAGATCCACTGGGAAAGGAATGGTTTGTGTTTTCATATTGTGATAGTACAGATTCTATCACCAATGTGTATATGTACAGATTGTAGTGTAGGATGACTGTGATTGGCTGAGAGTGTAGCCACACCTACTGACAGGTCTTAAGGATTGCTCCAAGCCAGACCAGGTCATTCTGGACTGGTCGACCTACTTGTGATATGCTCCAGTTTTTTAGTTAATAAAAGCCTTGGTTTGGATCAACAAGTCTTTGGTTCTTTCGATGTGCTCTACACATACAAAGACCATATAATTTCTTCCCTTTACATAGACTGGCCTGCATTTAGATAGGACCATTCACAAACCCAGATGAGGAGTGACTTTTGTAGAGCAGTCACTCTTGCAATGCATTAGCCAAGTTGAGAACAGCAAGCTCTCACACTGAGGTAATTCCTATATATCTGCATTCTGGTGGTGGCTATTGAACAAGACCTCCCTGTGATATCTTCCACATAAACCTGCTAAGTTGAAGGTCTTGCTGCCCCAGCAAGAGACAACACACCTTTCAGAACTAAGTCTAAAAGATAAGAGAAGGCTGGAAACACTAGAAGAGAAAGCAGGTTGGGTAGTGTGAATGGTGAGATAATCAGAGGTAACCTTTCAGATCAGAGACCCTTCATGAGAACTGCTACTGTTTATTGCTGGAGACACACAAGAGACTATAGATGCTGGTCTCTGGAGCAAAAAAAAACACTGTTCTGGAGGACCTCAGCAGGTCAAGCAGCATCAATGGGAGCAAAAGAATAGATGATGTTTCGGGCCAGAAACTTCCATCTAAGGAGGATCAAAGACTCATGATAAAGGGAATGACCATTCCTTCTCTCCATGGAATGACACTAGACCTGCTGATTTCCTCCATGGATTGTGTTTTACTATTTTCTCTGGTGTTCTGGCCATGTTGTGACCAAGACTGAGGTTCAGCAGCGCAGAGGTGCTGCAATGGACCCTGCATTGTTCCATCCATGGGAACGTTGCCCCCTCTTGGTTGATGAACTGACAACCTCACTTCAACACCAGAATGCAACAGATGAACACGCACATGCCACTCATCAACTTTTGGTGCTGCTTGTTTTAAACCAATTCTGCCTAAAGAAAAAGATTGTTCCTGCCAGCTACTGATATCCTTGTGCCTGTGTATTCTGTTCTGGATCTGTTTTGTTCGTCGAATGCTCAGCAGGATCAGTAAGACCCAGTAAGAGGTTTTTGGTCTAAATGGTCAGGAATGGTCAGCGTGACCGATTATGTTCTATTTTATATTGTATATAGATATGTTTTAAAGGAGATAAATAGGGGAAGCTTTTTTAGTGTAGGTCACATGTGAACACTTCAAAACTGATCTCATTTAAAATGCCAGAGCTCTGCTCAAGCCAGACAGTTCAGGCTCCCAATGCCTTTGCAAAAACTTTGAAGGATGCCTATAAGGACTTCACAAGTAGGTGTTAATTGGACTTGCTGTGGAGTAATGGAGTATTGGTTTAGAAAGCAACAGATGAACGGACTTGAAGATTAGGTCCGGAGCCGCAGTCTGTCTGAGTGCAGTTGCCTGTTCTAAGAGGGACATGTAGTTTTCTCTGAGTGAGAGAGAGAGAGAGAGAGAGAGAGAGAGAATTCATTTCTACAGTTCAGCAGCAGCTGGGACTAGAACAGGACAAGCTGGCAAGCTTGAGGAAAACCCCATTTTGAAGACTGGATCTGAGTTATTATTTCAGCCTGGTCAAAGCCCTTGTGGTCCATACAAGAGGAGAAGACTGGCTGCATAATGTTTCACTTGAAATAAGGGAAACAAAAAGGAACTCTGTGGTGACCTGAAAGAAAGAGGTTATCATCTGGAAAACCCTGATGGGGCAAGTTTCTTTGGCAAGACACTGAAGTGGCTGATTAAAAGGAATCAGCTGTGTGTGTTCAACAAGCAATAAATCTCTCTCTGAAAACCAACAAGAACCTTCCTGAGTGGTAACCATTTACTTTTCAAGCACCAAAGCCTGGTGAAATTCATAAATGTTAAATTCTGTGCACGGTATAAGAATTGCCTGATATCAGCGAACTTGGAGGAGTGAGAAGTGAGATTGGACTGTGAATCAAATAACTTTTCTGAACTTACACACACATTACATACATGTGTGCTTAGAATTAGAAGGGGGTGAAGTTAAGTTAATATCTGATGACACTACCTTACGCAAGTGGCAATAAATGACACTGGAGTCAGTAGAGTCAGGAATCAGTAACTTTATTGTGTTTAACCACAGGTTTTATAGTTCCCACTGCACGTTTCACGCTAAGCCTTCTGGGATGCAGTAGTGATGTCATTTTCCAGCCCCGGGTGTTGGGTGCCATAAAAATCATGGGTTCTTATTCGCGCACTTTTCCTAATTGCTGATGCCTGGCTTGTAGCTGGAGGACTGGGACGTCGTTGGACGCTATGCGCTCTGGTAATGTGCTTGCTTAATTGTTGTTGCTGTGCGCGATTCTGCTGTACGCGTGGGGCTCCCGCTACACACGCCCCTCCCCCCCCAGAATCGTGGCTGCCAGACGCAGGTCTGTGCTGAGGCGCCTGGGGCGTCCTCTGAGATGTTTCAGAGGTGATGTGATCGGTCTTGAAAGGTCAGTGTGTGCTGGTTTCAGTCGTTTAATTGTGAACATACCCTCTTGGCCCCCTATGTCCAATGTAAATGCTACTCCTTCTCGCCTGATTACCCTAAAGAGCCCCTCATATGGGCATTGAAATGCTGAGCATTTCTGACCTTTCCTAACCATCACAAATTCCACAGTCAGTAGGTCGTGCGGCACCTGATGTTTGGAACTCCCGTGAAAAACCGTGGGATAGGGTTGTTTTGCCCTAATGCTATCTCTCACAAGACGTAAAATATCCAAGTCAGCTGTCCGATTTATGTCTCTATCGAAATGTATGTCACCTGGATGGATAGTGGAGTTCCGTAGATCATCTCAGCAGTCAAAACTGGCAATCCTTCCTTTGGTGCCGTACGTATTCCCAATAACACCCACGGTAATTCAGCCCATCCAGTTCGGCCCCTGCAGCCTTGCCTTAAGTCCCAACTTTAAATACCTATGGAACCGTTCCACAAGTCTATTTGATTGAGGATGAGATAGGCGGTTGTGTGGTGTAATTTACTTCCACAGAAGTTTGAAATTTATGTCCACAGGTGGGAAGTAAACTGCGTCCCTCTATCCGAAGTGATGTGAGTAAGTACACCAAATCGTGCAACCCAATTAAAAATAAAGATCCGTGCACAAGTCTCCGTGTCTGCTGCTTGCACAGGGACTGCCTCCGGCCAACGACTAAATTGGTCAATAACAATAAATAAATATCTCATCCCTTGACAGACCGGTAAAGGTCCAACTACATACACATGGACATGCTGAAATATTTCATCCACCATTGAGAATCTTTCAGGTGGTACACACGTGTGTCTGTGAATTTTAGCTTTTTGGCACTGAAGGCAAGTCTTGGCCCACAGGGTGACATCTCTCCTTAGACTGTGCCACACATAATGATTTGACACTAGTTTAACGGAAGATCTAATGGAAGGATACGAAACATTATTTATATCATCGAAGATCTTCCTGTGCCAAATAACCGGTAGAATGGGTCTAGGGCAGGGGTGTCAAACTCAAATTCACGGAGGGCCAAAATTAAAAACTTGGACTAAGTCGAGGGCCGAACTAAATATTTATTGAAAATTTTCAACAACATCTGCATGTTTTCTCTTCTTTCAACATATGTAATGTTAAACTTTTTCTTATTAAAATAAACGTTTAATAATAGTTTTGGATAAACTCTTTCCAGAAGCATTAACAAATGAAAAATAAAATATTCAATAAATAATATTTCTCTATCGAGGATTTGTCAAATGTTGCTAGTGTGCTGTCGAATAGTAAAATCTGAGGGCTATTGAGAATGTGGGAGAATAACATGATTCCTGAAACAATCAAATGGGTGACTGATTGTGGGCATGAACTCTAGCAGGGTTATTTGCCATGGCCTTTTTCCATTGGTACAGATATCCTTTGATTTACACACTTTTCAAGTTTTATGCCTAATGAGCTTGTATCCAGGTGCAGGACCATTTTTAACCAGGAATATATTTATACTGTGACATGAAACTATTGGAAAATCGTTTTATCTTGAGATTAAAGTTCATAATACTTACTCAGGCCTGTGTGCGGGGGGGCGGGGTTTGCGGGCGATCGGGTTGGACAACGACAGTGCGGGGGCATCGGCTCTCGCTGCAGGGCGGCATCTCGGCAGATCAGCGGCCCCGTCACCGTGAGTCGCGGATCGGCCTGCGGCAGGGAAGGGGAGTGGGCAACGGTCCTGGTGCGGTCAGGCCCGAGGCCTCCGGTTCTGGGCGCTGGGAAGCGGCCTTGGCTTCCCCAGACACCGGCCAGGCCCCAAAACCAGAGTCCACGGTGAGACCCTGCAACGTAAACAGAGGAGGTGGGGGCGATTAGCAGGCTGACGTCAATGCATTCTGGGATTTGTTGTATTACTGTGCATGCGCTATACTGGCGCGGCGGCCAGCGGGCCACCTCTAATACATTTTTGAAATGATCTTGCGGGCCAAATATAATTATATCACGGGCCAAATTTGGCCCGCGGGCCAGAGTTTGACATGTGTGGTCTAGGGTGTCCTGTGGAAATGTCGCAAAGGAGTGTGGGACCGCTTGCCTCAGTAGAGATTTCCTCAACCTGGAGACTTGTAACGGTGGTTTTGTAGGCTTGTACCTCCTCATCCCGCTGCTGGTCTTCCACCAACTGTGCCGTTTCAATTCCACCCTGGACTGCATTGACAGTTGGTCTCAATAGGGCATCTGCCACTAGATTGGAAAAACCGGCCATGTACCGAATTTCAGTCGTGAACTCAGAGATGAATGACAATTGGCGTTGTTGCCTCGCAGACCATGGGTCAGAAATCATACTCATAGCCTGCACGAGAGGTTTATGATCAGTAAAGGCCATAAACACTCGACCCTCCAGCATGTATCTGAAATGGCGCACTGCCAAATACAATGACAGCAAATCTCAGTTTAATGTGCTATATCTCATCTCTGTAGGTCGAAGATGTCTGCTATAAAATGCAAGTGGCACCCATTGTCTTTTTACGTGTTGTTGCAACACTGCACAAATTGCATGGTCGGATGTGTCGGTAGTTAGCGAGAGGTGCGCTTCGTGATCTGGGTGGGCAAGACTTGCCGCAGATGCCAAAAAATCCTTGGATTTTTCGAAAGCCATGTCCACCTTCTCATCCCAATACAATATATTTGATCTTTTTCTATTTAATAGGTCAAACAGTGGGTGCATCACGGCTACCACTCCTCTAATAAAACGATGGTAAAAGGTAACCATCCCTATAAATCATTGCAAATCCTTCTGAGTAAGAGGCCGGGGAAACTTGCGTATGGCAATCACTTTATCCAGCAATGGTATAGTTCCAGTATGAGAAATCCTGTGGCCAAGAAAATCAATTGCAGCCATACCGAATTGGCATTTTGCAGGGTTGACTGAAAGGCCAAAATCCTGTAATCTAGCAAACAGGAGATGGAGGTATCATTTATGTGATTCCTCATCCGGGCTTGCTATGAGGATGTCATCCAAATATACGAAGGTTCCTTCTAAGTCCCTAGTGACAATGTCCACCAATCTTTGAAACGTCTGGGCTGCGTTCTTCAAACCAAATGGCATTCTGATAAATTTAAAGAGGCCTAAGGGGTTATAATAGCAGTCTTTGGAACATCCACAGGGTGAACTGGAATCTGATAATATCCCTTCACTAAATCTACTTTGGAAAATATAGTAGCATCAGCCAACCGTGCTGAGAAATCTTGAATATGAGGGATTGGATAGCGGTCGGGGACGGTTATATCATTCAACCGCCTGTAGTCCCTACATGGCCGCCAACCACCACAGTTTTTAGGCACCATGTGAAGGGGTGAAGCCCATGGACTTTGGGACCTGCATACCACCCCTAATTCCTCCATTACTGTGAACTCTGCTCTTGCAATTGAAAGCTTGTCGTTTGGAAGCCTACGAGCCCTAGCATAAACAGGTGGACCAGTTGTATCAATGTAATGATATACACCATGCCGCAGCTTATTACCTGAAAATTAGTCATCAACAGTCCCAGGTACTCTTTACGTATCGAGATGTATGCATTCTGCTGAATCACCTGAACTCTTATCAGTTGGAAAGAACGACACATTCTCTTAAGGGGAAAACTTTGGAAGTTAGCCGTGTTTATCAGACGGCATTTATGAATATCCACTAGGCGACCATGCTCTCTCAAAAAATCCGCGCCTAACAGGGGAAAACCTACTGAGGCCACCACGCATTTCCAGTAGAATACCGCTGAACCCGTATGTATTGTGACTTTCCTCATTCCTAAAGTAGGAATCGTGGTACCATTAATTGCTGAAAGCGGTGGAGTATGTGCATCTTGTGCCAACTCAAACTGTGTTGGTGGAACAATACTGAACTCAGCTCCCGTATCTATCAAGTAATTCACCCCTGAAATCACGTCATGTAAATAAAGTAGACCTTGTTCTGTGCCAACCGCCGAAGCCACTAACGGTGGTTGGCAGGTCCGTTTCCCGGACGTGGTGGTGGACCTGAGTAAGTGCAAGGACTCTTACATATATAGGCAGAGCAACCCCATCAGCGATGATAAAAACAGTATCCAGAACTCTTGTTTCCTTGATCAGGACGTGGTCGCTGTATGCCGTGCATGCTGGTGGCCTTGGTATTTCAGGGGGCTTGGACAACTCAGCTGCACAGATGGGCTGCATCTGCAATCTGTCAGCCTGTGGAAGGCCATAAAGTCGTTCGGGCTCTCTTGCTACCAAAATTCATGTGCGCCATACCCGCCGCCACATGCACTGGTAATTTCGATAAAAACAGTGCCTCGAAAAAAAAAACAATCTGTATGACCTGCAGCTAGTGATACCAGCTCTTGCATTAACTGGGATGGACTACGGTCCCCCAGTTCTTGCGTATTCAAAATTCTTATAGCCCGTTCCTGACGAGAGAGCTCAAACGTTTTCAACAGAAAGTCTCGGAATCTAGTGTACTTCTGGTCTACTGGTTATTGATGAATGAACTCACCCTTGCTGTGGTCGTAGTATCTAATGCACTTACAAAGTGCCAATATCTTGTGTCCTCAGATGTAACGTTCCGAAGCACAAACTTGTGCTTCGGCCAGCTGCAGCCAGCTACGTGGCTGATCCAACCAGAATGCCGTGCATGCCGGTGGCCTGTTACCAGGATTGCTACTGCATTAGCCACCACTGATGTTGCCGCCAGCGAAGCTGCATCGACCTCCACCTTTGAAGTCGACCTCCACCTTTGAAGTCGTCGGTTGCTCGTCCACGTCAGTGAGGTGGGACTCAGTGTAACTGAGGTCCGTCAGGGTCACCAAAATATGTAGTGGCCTATCTGACAACACTACCTTACGCAAGTGGCAATAAATGACACTGGAGACAGTAGAGTCAGGAATCAGTAACTTTATTCTGCTTAACCACAGCTTTTATAGTTCCCACTGCACATTTCATACTAAGGCTTCTGGGATGCGGTAGTGAGATCACTTTCCAGCCTCGGGTGTCGGGTGCCATAAAAAGCGTGGGCTCTTATTCGCGCGCTTTTCCTAATTGCTGGTGCCTGACCTGCAGCTGGAGGACTGGGACGTCGTTGGAGGGTATGCGCTTGCTTAACTGTTGTGGCTGTGTGCGATTCTGCTGTACGCATGGGGCTCCCGCTACAATAGTAATAAGTTCAAATTTGATCCTGTTTTCATGTTTAAAGATAATTAAAAGCATCTTTTGTTTAAGTTGTGGCGGTCCACCACCATGGAGATCGAGCCGGCACATCACAAGGCGTGTGCGGTAGTGAACAGCAGCATTACACACTGTAACACGTTCCTTAACACAGCGAACCAGTGTGGTTGAAAGCTAGAGCAGTACAAGACCAGCAGCCCTAAAATGGCGCTCTCCAAGCTGCTCAGCTAACGGATCAATAACAGACTGGAGAAGAAGGTTATTCACATGCAAAAATGTTCCTGCCCGCTATTGTTATTCATGCGGCTGATGCCAGCCAATCAAAAAAATAACGGGAACTCCAAATGTATAGAAGGAGCCTTTCCAGGCTCAATAAATCTCAGAGCTTAACCTCCCTCACTGCAAGTGTGTTGTGTTTCTTTGCAGCAGTCGGCTACAAAGTAACCCTTTGTCTTGGTGAATTTCTATTGCTGCTGGGTTTTGGGGTCCTCTGGGCTCATAGCATCAGGAACCTCCAGACACAGCCACGTCTTGGCAACTCTGTCAGGGGCAGTGGTCTCCAAAGTGGTCAATATCGATCCCTGGGGGTTGATGGGACTATCCAAGGGGTCAATAAATGCCTGGTGATCAAAAGGAGGTTGATAAAACCTTTGGGGTCAAAAGCTGACATTCATATAAGAAATAAAAATACATAAAATACACTGATACACATTTATGATTTATATATTGGTTTTTACTTTCTATTTATTTTATATTCTGTTTACTGAAATATAATGATAACAATATAGTCATAATAATTTATTATTAGTTGGAATCACAAGACAATGGACTGTTGTAATGCCTGTTTCCACATGGTTGAATTGACTTGGATTTTCTTTACTTACATGCTCTTTTTTTAAAATACCCGATAAACATATTAACTATATTATTCATCCATTAGCATTGGAGTCTTGTAATATTTTAAAACATTTAAGTTTAGCCTTAGCTTTATTTTAAAGTATGTAATGAAAATCTGGTTTGTGGCAATGCTACGCTGAGTATCCTGGCCACGTCACTTCCTGTCCAACAGCACCAACCATTCCAGAGGCAGCCAGTGCATACTCAACACCCAAAGATATCAGTGGTGTCAGTGAACTGATAGCGGTGCATTTACTGTGTAAATCTGCCACATTTCTAGTGAGAAATTTTACTTATTATTTATTAAGTTTTTCTCTCATTATTACTGATGTTAAGTTTGGTATTAAAACTGGGGGTAATGAAAATGTAGCGCGTGTGTATAATATAGGGATCTGGGAAGTTCAGTTTGTCTGTCTCAAAACTCCACTGACACTATGGGACCAATTGTTACCAAAACTGGAACATTGATTATTATACCTATGGCAAATGACAGCCATCACACTTTCCTCTCTCGCTCTTTCTTTCTGTTTGGTAGGAGTCTTGGAGAGCATTTAGTGAGAGGGAGTTGAATGATGTCACAGTTAGGACATTAGTGCCAAATGGCATCAAACAGTTTCTCCTCTCTGTGTACTTCCCTATATTTCAGGTGACATATTCATTTATCATGCTTTATTTCCACTTATTTTGATAAGTTTGAACACTTTTATGTTGAATTCCAACATTTTTATATTCAATATTTTGTACATTTCTCATGATTTCTACAATAACAGTAAACAGTTTTTCCTTTTTGTGTCCCTATAGTTCATGAAAAATATTCACAGCGGGGGAGGGGATGCAGAACAACAGTCTCACAGGGCTTGGTATTCGCTCACTGTGGAAACTGCATGTCTACTTAATCACTATTTATTTATTTGTACGTGCCCAGAGGTTGATGAGGGATCAAGAATTCTATGAAGGGGTTGATGGTCTAAAAGGTTTGGGGGGCCCTGGTCAGGAGCTACAGCTTGCGGACCTGGATCCTGAAACTGGAGTAAGCATTGGGCCCACAGACTGATGTCCCGTCAGGTAGAGGGGAAATGGACCAGGATGGCAGGTTAGTCAGGACGAGGGGTGTGGTGCACTGTTAGCCAGAATCAGACACACATAAGGTAAAGACTGTACAACAGGCTTTAATCCACAAAGACTTCCACAGAGCCAGGCTGGGGGCTGGTGGTGTACCACCACAAGGGGTGATGGCAGAGCACACCTAGGCCAACAGTACAAAAAGAGGCAAATTTAAACATGCAGCACAGTAACAGGCCATTTCGGCCGATGAGTCCATGCTCCCCAAATTTACACCCAAATAACCTACACCCCCCCCCCATATGTTTTGAAAGATGGGAGGAAACCAGAGCCCCTGGGGAAAGCCCTCTCAGACACAGGGAGAATGTACAAACTCGTTACAGACTGTGCAGATTCGATCCTGATCCCAATTACTGGCACTGTAAACGCATTGTGCTAACTGTTATAGGAACCGTGCCGCCCCAAAAGGTGTAACAGTGCAACCCAGATGGGACTCAAACCCACAATCCCAAGCTCCGGAGGCTGATGCCGTATCCAATAGCCCACTGGGTCACCACAAAACACCACCAACATCTAACCTGTCCACTGCTTGGGGTGGGTGAGGGTCTCAGGGCAGGAGATTAACCTATCAGCCACACATTGTACCTCTAAGTGGTTTGTTGGGCAAGGGTAGAGGATGTACAGGCTCCACACCTGCTAATGGCTTGCAGTAAATCCACTGGATACCAATCTACTACTAATCTTTCTTTTTCTTTGGCTTGGCTTCGCGGACGAAGATTTATGGAGGGGGTAAAAGTCCACGTCAGCTGCAGGCTCGTTTGTGGCTGACCAGTCCGATGCGGGACAGGCAGACACGGTTGCAGCGGCTGCAGGGGAAAATTGGTTGGTTGGGGTTGGGTGTTGGGTTTTTCCTCCTTTGCCTTTTGTCAGTGAGGTGGGCTCTGCGGTCTTCTTCAAAGGAGGTTGCTGCCCGCCAAACTGTGAGGCGCCAAGATGCACGGTTTGAGGCGATATCAGCCCACTGGCAGTGGTCAATGTGGCAGGCACCAAGAGATTTCTTTAGGCAGTCCTTGTACCTTTTCTTTGGTGCACCTCTGTCACGGTGGCCAGTGGAGAGCTCGCCATATAACACGATCTTGGGAAGGCGATGGTCCTCCATTCTGGAGACGTGGCCCACCCAGCGCAGCTGGATCTTCAGCAGCGTGGACTCGATGCTGTCGACCTCTGCCATCTCGAGTACTTCGACGTTAGGGATGAAAGCGCTCCAATGGATGTTGAGGATGGAGCGGAGACAACGCTGGTGGAAGCGTTCTAGGAGCCGTAGGTGACGCCGGTAGAGGACCCATGATTCGGAGCCAAACAGGAGTGTGGGTATGACAACGGCTCTGTATACGCTTATCTTTGTGAGATTTTTCAGTTGGTTGTTTTTCCAGACTCTTTTGTGTAGTCTTCCAAAGGCGCTATTTGCCTTGGCGAGTCTGTTGTCTATCTCATTGTCGATCCTTGCATCTGATGAAAAGGTGCAGCCGAGATAGGTAAACTGGTTGACCGTTTTGAGTTTTGTGTGCCCGATGGAGATGTGGGGGGGCTGGTAGTCATGGTGGGGAGCTGGCTGATGGAGGACCTCAGTTTTCTTCAGGCTGACTTCCAGGCCAAACATTTTGGCAGTTTCCGCAAAGCAGGACGTCAACCACCCAGCTCACCCACATTCCCAAACACCAACTCGGGCCACACCTCCACCCTCCCCATTCCCGATCCTCAGAAGACACTTGATTCAAACTCCATCTTTGATAGAGTTGAAACAGGGAAAAAATATTCAAGGATGTGGTCAAAGCCTCCTTGAAGGAAGTTACATTCCATGCCACTAACTCCTGGGTATCTCTGGCTCAACGTCGAGAAGAAGCATTTAGGATTTAATTGGAGACCTATATCCAGTCCACACAGAGGTACTGTTTTGTAGGGCATTACCAGTAACCACAGAGACAAGCAGAGGGAACAATAGGCTTTAATACACAGAAGAATCTTGCTGGTCTGGATCACAGGATAGGAGTGGCGGCAAGGGAAAGGTGCCTCAACCTTTATGGCCCAGGACCTCAGGGGAGGAGTCATAGGGTATGAGTCATCTGTGGGCGGGCCAGCTCCATATATACAACCGACAATGATAACTATATACAATGGAGGAAACATATCACCACATGTTTAGGCAGAGAAGGACTGGACATATTGTAACCTGCCCTGTTAACCACCACCAGCAACCAAACCAACCGACAAAAAATTAAGGAAATAAATCAATTTTAAAACATTAAAATAAATAAGAATAAATAAACATTTATTTTAAATTTTAAAATTGTAAAAATAAATCTTCTTCAAAGATGGGAGCAAACATTCAGCCAGCAGAGCGCCTCGGTCTCCCTCCGCCTGCAACAGCTGTTTGAATAAAATGGTGGTACCCTGGATGAAGATCAGAGAGGTTGTAGACAACAGTAGGTCCCCACGCACTTCAGGCACATCAGCTCCCCCCTTCTAATAAAAATATCAGTGTCTGTATGATGACTCTTCACATCAGAACATTCCTGAGCATACATTGCTTCATGGTTGAATGGAATGAATATACTCAAGCAAAGCGTATTGAACTTGTTCCCTACAGATCTGCAATGGGATTATTCTGCATTTATCCTCTGTAAACAGGCTGAGGTGAAGGAAGATTTATTTTCAGGCATATTCCTGCTGGTTTGCATCATGTGTTGAAGAAATTGACTTCGTCCTATGTTTTGGCCAGAACCCTGGAATGTTCGTAGATTATTGATCATTTCTGATGATGGGGATCATCATTTTTTTTAAATGGAAATTGAGTTTCATTGCTGTTAAACCAAATGTCTGCTCTAGAGGGTGGATTCCATAGTCCAAAATGTGACCATCATGATGCCATTGAGTTGAGACACAGCAGATCAAAAACATCTCTGTATCTAAGCATAACACCACACCCTCATCATTCAGGTATTAATGCAAATCACAGAGGCGTGTCAATCAGGCAGCTAATTTCATTTTAAATGCTAGATGTCCAAGATTTTGAACATTTAATCCACAAGGAATTTAATACTGTACATTTTGAGCCTGATATTAATTGGAAACATGTTGGAGAGGGCCCAGAATTTCTTGCAAGTATGCCACAGCCACATTTTTGTAGAATCAAAAGACATGTAAACCAACCGGATGCTACAGAACCGTGAGGCAACGTCCTCTGGGTTGCCAGCCAAGGGAAGTAGAGTCCAGGACCCCATTCTCAGGCTGCACCCTCCACCTCTGAAAGCAAACGTCAGCTGAGGCATCCCTTGCCCTAGTTCACCCACTGTTATATTGCTGACCTTTAACCTCAGCACCATTTTCCTGCCCTAATTCTATATTCCCTGAATATTCCAAAATTCACCATCCTCTGCCTGGAATGCTGGAAGGGTAGCAACGTTCTGATTGAATATTGAGGGTTCAGTCTTCCCACCATTCTCCAAAACCTCTTAATTCCCTTGTGGTCCATGGTATCACTGCCAGCCTTTAACTCCCCTCAACATCGGAGTGTCCCCACATGCTGAGATAGCCAATTCATCAGGACTGAATCCTTCCCAAGACCCAGTTCTGATGAAGCGTCCTAATCCGAAACATTGACCATTCCTTCTCTCACACAGATGGGGCTTAACACACTGAGTTCTTCCCGCAGACTGTTGTTATCTCGAGATTCCAGCATCTGCAGTCTATTGTGTCCCAAATTAATAATTAAACCTGAAAATTTTAAGTCACAAACACCGGATTGTCATAGAACCCCCCCCCCCCCCCCACCCCCCACCCCCCACCCCCCACCCCTGTCATGGACAGTCCTCAGGGAAGGGAATCGGTCAATGTGATCAGAATCTGACTCAAGCCAACACATCACGCTAACTACCAGGTGCCTCCCCAGTTCAGCAAGGCAGAGATAGTGGGATGAGCTGCCGACATTCCCGGCGAACTTGGAATGCAATCCCCAATCAGAACCCGTGTTCCAGCAGCCAATAGAGTTTGGGCTTCCTCATTGCCACTGTCACACGTCTCACTTGGTCAAGAGTTAACTAGGCCTTTAATTAGGAATTAAGTATCTGTAAAATTGGTATTATTTACAGTTCTGAAAGCTGCAGCTGTTGTGGCAGTTGCCTTGAATCTTATCCCGAATGAGCAGACGTGCTGCACATGGATCATTTGATTGGCCCTTTACCAACAAGTGGTGGACAGGGAGTTTGGTTTTCTGCAGCTAGCTGCTTCTGTTAGGCCTGGGCCACACCTGTCTAAACAGCATGGTCAGTTCCAGTTATATTAACAAACGTGGCCCTCCTTTGCATGCACAATTATTTAATTGGTTTGTGCTCTGACTTCTTAATGATTAGCTTGTGAGCCAGCAAATTACCATGACCAGTCACTGATTAGGTGACGCTTCTCTTTGGTTGGTGTATAATGGGAGTTATTCCACACCCCCCCCCCCCTCCATTTTGCCAATTAACATCTCATCATGAAATACACTAAATTATTGCTCATTAACATTGTGAATGGAATTTTCTACACCACATTTTGCAACTGTGAGAACATTTCCAGCACAGAGGACATTCAGTACATCCTACCTGTGCTGGTTGAAAATGTTGGCATCCAGGATTTGACCAAGTCTGGGTGAGTATGGCATGGTTTCTTCCTTGACCGCCCTCTCAGGCAGTGACCTCCAGATTCCCTACTGCATCCTGGGGGAAATACTTCATAACTCCCCACTAATCTTTCTGTCACTTATTTTAAATCTCTGCCCTTTGGTGCCTGGCCTCTGAACAAAGAGGTAAAGATCCATCTAGGCCTCATTTCCTTTCCCCAGTCTACCCCCTTTCTCTTCAGCCACAATATCAAGTACTGTTAACATCCTCCTCAACCTTCTCTGCTCCTTGTTCAGTTGCATCCTTCCAGTAAAATGGTTACAGGCCCTATGTCCTGGTCTCCCTCTTCCACCAACCTCTGGTACCTGATCCCTGAAGTGTTGGGACACTGTTGGTGCCTGATCCCTCTGGGAAGGCCTTCTCACCATCAGCACCTTTGCCAAGTCTGGGCCTGTTTCCCAGTTGCCTGCAGTCCATGGCCTGGTTAGGCATTCAGCTGCTGAACCTGGAGTGGGGCCCTGCCACACAGCAACCTGGTGGGACTGACAGAAGCCTCCCCAACTCCCACCAAGCTTGTGGCTTGGCCACGGCTAACCTGGCCCACGTCTGAGCTTCCCCTTCCCTAAAGGTCAAGAGTCTCAGACTTGTCTAAACGTAACACAACTGAGAGAAGGGCCAGGCACAAAATGTTGGATGCTATTTACTTTCTGTGAATGCTGTGTGACCCGCTGAGTTTTTCCAGAAGGCCAAGGCCTGAAACGTTGATACCCTTTACTTCCTATGGATGCTGCATGACCTACTGATTTTCTCCAGCATGTTTGTGCATTGTGCACGACTGAGGTCCCATGCCTCTGGATGTAAATGTTGGGTGGATTCCTTCTGACTTTTCTTCCTTGGCTGCTGCCCTTGTCCAAAGATCAGCAGAGAAATTGCAAACACCAAAAATTGAAATCTGCTGTTAGGGTTATGCTCTGATTTTAAAGTGATGAGTTTCCTTTTTGAATGCAACAAGGAATACAAATTCAACAAAGTTCTTTGAACAAAATAAATAAGAATCAGGGGTGAGGTGTCTTTACTTCTTGTCAAATGAAAATCACCAAATGGTCAGATGTGGTTTGTGTTGTTTACCAGTGAGTGAACTCTTGCCTCGAAGCTATTGGAAAATTAAAGGCTATGATGGAAGTGAATGGGGAAGAGGAGTGAGTTTGTGGAAATACAGGGGCTTATTTGGAGCAGAATTAGTAGCTCAGAGCAGCCATTGTGCTCTCCATAATGTTTGGGAAAAAGACACTTTTTTTCCTTTATTTGCCCCTGTATTCCACAGTTTGAATTTGTAATCAAACAATTCACAAGTGATTAAAGTGCACATTTCCAGATTTTATTTAAGGTTATTTGTATACAATTTGGTTTGACCACGTGGAAATTTCAGGTCACCATAATATTTGGAACACAGTAATGGTATGTATAAAAAGTAGTCATCTTTAGTATTTTGTTGCATATCCCTTTATGCAATGACTGCTTGAAATGTATGATTCATAGACATCACCAGGTGCTGAGCATCTTCTCTGGTGCAGCCATCTTCAGCCCCTGCTTATTTCGGAGACTTGTCCCTTTAGGTTTTCCCTTCAGCACATGGAAAGAGTGGTCAATTGGATTTAGATTGGGTGAGTAACTTGGCTGTTCAAGAATTTTCTAGTTTTTAGGTTTGAAAAACTCTTTTGTTGCTTCAGGAGTGTGTTTGGATCGTTGTTTTGCTGTAGAATGAAGCGTCGCCCAATGAGTTTGGAGGCATTTGCTCGAACTTCAGCAGATAAGATGTTTCTATACACCTCAGAATTTATTTTGCTATGGCCATCAGCAGTTACATCACCAATGAAGATAAGTGTGTCAGTACCTGTGGCAGACATGCATGCCCAGTCCATAACACCAACCCCCCCACCCCCCAACCACCATATTTCCAAGATGAGATAGTATGCCTTGGATTTTGGGCAATTCCTTTACGCCACCACACTTTGCTCTTGCCATCACTCTGAAACAGGTTAATCTTAGTCTCATTTGTCCACAAGACCTATTTTTCAGAATTCTGAGGGCTCTTTTAAATACTTTTTGGCAAACTATAACCTGGCCATCCCATTTCTGTGGCTAACTAGTGGTTGGCATCTGGCAGTGTCGCCTCTGTATTTCTGTTCATGAAGAGTTCTGACAACAATAGACATTGACCCACGTCCACACTTGTCTCCTGAAGAATGAGTCTGATCTGTTGGATGGGCTTTTGGTGATTTCTCTTTATTATGACGAGAATTCTTCTCTTATCAGCAGTGAAGGTCTTCCTTGGCCTACCAGTCCATTTGAGATTACTGAGCTCACAAGTACGCTCTTTCTTCTTCATGATGTTCCAAGCAGTTGATTTTAGTATCCTAAGGTTTTGGGCAATAGCTCTTACTTTTTTATTCTTGATTTTCAGCCCCTCATGCTGAAAAATGGCAACTATAGTCTCTTAAGGTCATCAACAGTTTAGAAGAAAGCCTAGTTCTCTTATACCTGCATCAATGAAGCAATTAAACATACCTAAGAAATCATAAACACTTGTGCAGCCAAATGTCCCCAAATATTATGGTACGCTGAAATGGGGGAACTATATATAAAAAGTGCTGTAAATGCTACATGGTCAAACCAAAATGTATACAAATAATCATTGTGAAGAGAGCAGGTCAGTGCGTCTACTTCCTCAGGAGTTGGCAGAGGTTTGGTATGACATCGGAAACCCTGGGAAATTTCTACAGATGTATGGTGGAAAGTGTGCTGACCAGCTGCATTATGGTCTGGTCTGGGGACACTAATACCCCTGAGGGTAAAGCCCTGCAAAAGGTTTGGACGCAACCCAGGACATCACAGGCAAAACCCTCCCCACTATCGAGAACATCAGAGAACAGCAGCATCAATCATCAAGGATCCACACCCACCACCCAGCACACATTCTGTTCTCGCTACTGCTGTCAAAAAAGAGGTCTAGGCGCCAAAAGGCTCACACCACCAGGTTCAGGAACAGCTGCTGCCCCTCCACCATCAGACTCCTCAACAGCAAACTCATTTAAGGACTCTTACTTGGGCACTTTATTGTTTTTTTTTTAAATTCTCTATTACATAGTTGGTTTGTTTACATTTGTTACCTGTTTACCGTTCTTTATTTGTTTGCATCTATGCATTGTGTTCAATTTTTTTTTGCACTACCAATAAGTGGTAATCCTGCCTTGCCCACAGAAAAAGAATCTCAGGGTTGTAGGTGATGTCATGTATGTACTCTAACAATAAATCTGAAACCTTGAATAAAATCTGGGAAATGTGCACTTTAGTCGCATGTTAATTGTTTGATTCCAAATTTAAAACTGGAACCCAGGGATAAATAAAGGAAAAATGTGACTTTGACCCAAACATAATGGAGGGCATTGTAAGTGTCTATGAACGTCCAGGAGAGAGGGATTGACATTGTGCTGTGAGAACAGTCGAATGGCATTGCACTCCATTGTAGTGACTGAGTCGACAACAAAAGTCTGGTTCCACTGATGAGTGAAGTTAGAACCAGGAGTGGATTCTCATGATAAAGTGTTGCCCCCCAGGGTAATAAGCAGAGCATTGTAAACCTTTGGAATTCTCTAAAGACTCAGTTGTCATGTGTATTAAAGAGTAAGGCTGGTAAATGTGTGGACATTTAGAGAATGGGGATCAGGAGGCCGGAGATTTGAGCTGGGACCAGCCATGGTCTCATTGAAATGCACAATAAGTTCAACTCCTGCTCCTATTGAATTGAAATGTTGCTGTCACCTGTACCAAGATACAGCAAAAAAATGGTTTTGCATTGCTTCCTCAGGAGTTTGCGGAGGTTTGGTATAACATCAGAAACCCTGGCAAATTTCTACAATGTGTGGTGGAAAGTGTGCTGACTGGCTGCATCATGGTCTGGTATGGGGACACCAAAATCCCTGAGCAGAAAGCCCTCCAAAAGATAGTGGACACAGCCCAGGACATCACAAGCAAAACTCTTCCCACCATCGAGAACATCTGTAGGGAACATCAAGGATCCACACCACCCAGTACACTGTTCTTGCTGCTGCCATCAGGAAAGAGGTATAGGAACTTGCTCCATCAAGTTCAGGAACAGCTGCTACCCCTCCAACTTCACTCTTCTCAGCAATAAACTCAATCAGGGGTTCATTAAAGGACTCTTATTTTTGCACTTTATTGTTTTTTTCTCCTCTCTGTATTGCACAGTCAGTTTGTTAACATTTCTTTATTTGTTTACATGTGTACATTATGTACAGTTTATTTTTTGCACTACCAATAAGAAATCATTCTGCCACGCCCACAGGAAAAAGAATCTGAGTTGTTTGTGATGTCATGTATATACTCTGACAATAAATGTGAAATCTAAATCTATCCAGGACAGTCAACCTCTCCAATGAACAGCAGGTTGTGCAAGAACAAAAACATAGCATTGCAATGAAACAAATGTGAAGGGTATATTTTCAGCAAAGATAAAAGTGTAGGGAATGGCGTTAATGAGAAAAGTACAATTAAATAGTACAAGGCATCATCTTATCGATTATTGAGCTTCATTCAAGATCTGATAATGGCAGGAAATGATGTCCTTGAATCTGATGGTATGTAGAGGGAGAGGTGATTCAGTTATATCCTTTAATGTGTTGGCAGCCTTTCTAAGTCGGTCAAAGGTGTTGACTGAGTCGTTGGAGGGGAGGGAGCTTATGTGATGGACTGCAGTTTCTTTCGGTCTTGGGAAGAGAGTGTCCTGACCCAAACTGATGCATTCAGTCAGGACATTTGCTATGTTGTATCTGTCCAATTTGGGGACATTGGGGACCTACTGAATTTCTTCAGGTTTCTGAAGAAATCAAGCCTTTGGAGTATTTATCTTCATGCAAACCTAACTCGCGTCTCACTTTAACTGCAGCAACAGTCCTGTTCATCAGACTCATTAAGTCTATCCTGCAACCATCTGTGGTATCTAATACCCTAAACAAAGTTTCTGCAGAGCCAAACAAACCTTTGTGCCTATTGAATCCAACTTACACATTAGGTTAGGGTGTGCAATTCATTCATTTTTATTGATGTCTAATCCCACATCCTGACAAGGCAGCAGAGTGCTTTCCCTTTTGAAGGGGCAAGCAGAGAATGTCATGTTTCCTGACCCCTGGTCCTGTGTTTCCTTCAGATTTTGAAAGATGTGCCACCACCTTTTACTTCCTCTGCTGGGGGTGACGTATCCTCAGACACTTCAATAAGTGTACTTGTTGTGTCCCAAAGGGACATCCCTCTCTGCTATTGTTGGCCCTCAGCCTTTCTTTGGACATCCTGGGTTGAATTGATATCTATTGAATCTCTGATCGTGGTGGTTGACCTTTTGAGTCGGCCTGCTCCCAAAATTCTTCCTCCAACCTCCCTTGTGGGCCGAGAATTTGTAAGTTGGTTCCCGTCTTCTGCCCGATTTCAAGCTTTTTGTAATTTCCTTCTGCATGTTTTGAATCTTTCTCAGCTTTGAGCTGAGTTACAGTGACTAACTCCTTCAATATGCTGGAAACCTAGTGGGAAATGGGGTTTATTTCAGGGACTTGTTTCATTTACTTTTACTAATTACCCTGATTTCCAACATCTGCAAATACAAGATTTAAACTTAATTCAGAGTGTCCAATGTCAAATGGACAGCATGAATTTTCACCGGATGGTTTGCTTGGATGTTCTTTAATCTGTGCCAATCCCAACATAGAACAAAGATCTTCAACGCAGCATAGATCCACAATATTGTGCTGACTTATATAAACCTACTTCATAACAATCTAATCCTTCCCTACCTTATACCCATACCCCTCTATTTCTCTTACATCGATGTGCTTATCTAAGAGTCTTTTGAATGTCCCTATTTTTCTATAAGAGTAAAGGCCAAGCTCTGTCAACCTTGCTTCATAAGACGGGTTCTCCAATCTTGGCAACATCCTGGTAAATCTCCTTCCTTTTCAGTTCAGATTTCCAGAACTTATTGGCTTGCAGCATAGATGCAGGCCTTTTGGTCCATCGTGTCCATGCTGTCATCAGCCATGCATTTACACGAAGCCTATATAAATCCAATTTTATTCTTCCAACGTTCCCATGAACTTCCCCCAGATTCCACCCGTCACCCAAATGCTGGGGGTAATTTACAGCTGCCAATTAACCTACCAATCTGCACATCTCTCTATGATGTGGGAGGAAACCAGAGCACCCAGGAAAACCCACACAGTCATAGGGAGAATGTGCAAACTCCATATAGACAGTGGTGGAATGTAGGGTCCAACCTGGGTGGTCAGAGCTGAAGCAGCAGCATTACAAGCTGGGATACAAAACACAAAGGAATAAATTCCCATTCATGGCACTTTGTAAATTAAATAAAGAATATTCCCTGCTGATATCACCTTTTTTTAAAATAACTGTTTCATTTTTCTCTCATTTTCCCTGAATGATTGACTCCTCAGTGAGATAGGTGGTTAGTTTGGATCTATGACCCAATACTGAGATGGTTCACCCTCGATAAGGTGTCTGCTCAGAGCCAGGTCATAACCAGGAGTGCACAACTCGTAGATGGATATGTCTCGGCAATGATGGCATTGCCCCACAACACCATCTGGAGATCACTGTTGACCAGAAATACAATACTGTAGCTAAAGGAGCTGATCAGAGGTCTGTGGTAAATCAATCACTCAAAAACCTTTCCACCAGCGACAAAAAGTGTGATGGAACACTCTTCAGTAACTAACAGGAGAGCACATCCAACAACTCTCAACAAACAAAGTCACCATCCAGGACAAAGAGGCGCATGGGAGATGTACACTTCCCTCACCCTCTCACCACTGGCTGCAACTCATACTGTTATAAAATGTACCTTAGTCACTCACACCCAACAGTTCCTCCCACCACCTCTCCCACCTTGAAGGACAAGAGCAGGAAACTTTCATCTGTTAAAATTTAGACATTTGTCAAATTTTTGCACAGTAACAAGCCCTTCTAGCCCATGTGCCCGTGCTGCCCAACTATGCAAATTAACCCACAACCCCCATATGTTTTGAAGGGTGGCAGAAAATTGGATCTCCTGGAGGAAACCCACGCAGACACAGGGAGAACCTGACAGACAGTGCTGGATTCTGACCTGGGTCACAGGCTCTATAACAGCGTTGCAAAGACCATTATGCTAAATGTGCCACCAGAGAACACTGCCATGATTCAAGCTACCCTGCCTTGGAAATATATCGTTGTTGTTGCAGGAAACCGTCCATCAAATCACCATGAGCATTCTCACTCGAAGGGCTGCGTCAGTTTAAAAAGAGCAGCTCACCAGAGGACTCTTAGAGATGGGCAGCAAATGCTGGCCAGTACTGTGATGCCCACACCCTGAAAAGCTAAGAACTAATAAAAAGGCCTCCAAACTCAAGCCTACCTTCCATTTAAAGGAGCTGAGTATTTTAGCTACAATATATTCCACAGCTGAATCAACATGAAAACACCAGTGCAAGCCTCAGAGGGTTAATGGGAGATGTCCCCAAGGCTGTGGACTATTCCATAAACACTCCATTCTGCCTTCCCTTGAAAAGGGAAACACCTAACCTCAGTGGGGAAAAAAAAATGAAGGACAGAGGAAGATTTATTGCAGAGGAAACACTTTCTCCGTTGATGCTCGACAGTTTGGAGTATTAATAATGAGGAAGCACAGCATGAACTGTCTCTGTGACAAAAGGATCCAAATTTTCATTTTTTTATTGACCCTCTGTGTTTCCTTGTGTTAACTCCCTTCCTGCAAGTTTGGAGATATTATTTCCCACTAAGATCACGGCATGAATAATCAGCAAGAATAAGAAGATCCATGGCTGCCTGACCACAATTGTCTTCCTGCAGAGTTGAGGACGGGGCTGGTGTCATTGAAAGGAAGCCAAAGCTTGTACTCAGAGAACAGCTGAACCCATTTGTAAGGAAGAGCTGCTATGACTTTGGCATTCGCGATTCTTGCTTGCCTGCAGTCTTTAACCAAGCCTGTGTTTAACCACTGCAAGAACCAAACTCTGTCAATTATATCTGAAAAGTGTTTCGGAGAGGTCAATGGACATTGGCATCAAACGCCAGGGTCATCAGGCTAGCAGGATCAGGAGAAAAGCTGACAGTGCTACATCCCTTGGTCTTAGTCTCAGAAGCACTTCCTAGTTCCACTGAATTCACTGAATTCTTCTTCTATGCACAACATTTTAAAAATTAAACTAGTCAAAGGTGAGTTTACTCGCAGAGGGAAGTTATAGAAATGACAAAATTCGCATCCATCATTGGATATGTGCATTTATCCTGTTGCCTTAGCAACAGGTCTACAGCAGACGCTATCCTACTGGCTCTACACAAAGCCCTGGAACACCTGGTCGGCAAAGATGCATACATCAGGATGCTCTTTATCGACTACAGTTCGGCGTTCAACGCCATAATCTCCAAGACCTGGGCTTTAATACCCCACTGTGTAATTGAATCCTAGATTTCCCCCTCTCCAGACCCTAATCAGTGCAAGAACATCTTCTCCACCATCTCAATCAGCATCAGAGCATCACAGAGATGCCTTCTTAGCCCCCTGCTCTACTTGCTGTACACCTCTGACTACTGAGTGCTCATGGTACCATGTAACCTGTCACATGGTCAGTGGTTGGCGACTAAACCAGCTCGAGTAGCTAGACACTCTGCAGGATGAAAAACAAGTCCTGTCAAAGGGCAGACAAGCCCTCTCATAAGATCAGCGGCCATCTAGCAAACACATAACATGAGGCGCGAAAAGGGCATCCGTGGCATCAAAGCTTGGTCTGGCTATTCACTGCAACAGAACTTCCCCACCCCCCTACCCCCCTAGCCATCTTGGACTGCACTATGCCACTGGATCCGGAGGGGATAACAAGAGGGTGGGTCTGGACCTGTGCAATTCCTACTCACCTAAATCCACTCTCTCTCACACACACACACACACACACACACACACACACACACACACACACACACACACACACACACACACACACACACACACACACACACACACACACACAGAGTTCCTTTATGAAGAGTGGGGCTAACGTTACGTCAAACCCCATAAACTGACTGAAAGGAGCCATCATCATCCTGTGGGATGGATCGCCAGAAGAAGAAAACACCAGTGACTGTGGTTCAGTACTACAACAACACCATTTACAAATTTGCTGACGATACCATTGTCGTGGGTTGTATTGAAAAGGGGTGATCATTGGGAGATCAGAGGTGGAAAGGGTGAGCAGATTTAACTTTTTGGGAGTCACAACCTTGGAGGATCTTTCCTGAACCCATCATGAAGAAAGCACACCAGCATCTCTACTTCCTCAAGAGTTTGTGGAGATTTTGCATGGCATCGTAAACCCTGACAAATTTCCACAGATGTGTGGTGGAAAGTGATCGGCTGCATTACAGTCTGGAATGAAAACGCCAATACCCCTGAGTGTAAAGCCCTGCAAAGGGTAGTGGGCGCAGCCCAGGACATCACAGGCAAAACCCTCCCCACCATCGAGAACATTTACAGGGAATGCTGCTGTCGGAGAGTAGCAGCAATCATCAAGGATATACATGACCCAGCACATGCCCTGTTCTCGCTGCTACTATCAGGAAAGACTCACACCACCAGGTTCAGGAACAGCTGCTACTCCTCCACCATCAGCCTCCTCAACAACAAATTCAATCAGAGACTCATTTCAGGATTTTTCCTTTTGCACTTTATGTATATATTTTTTCTTTCTTTGGCTTGGCTTCGCGGACGAAGATTTATGGAGGGGGTAAAAGTCCACGTCAGCTGCAGGCTCGTTTGTGGCTGACCAGTCCGATGCGGGACAGGCAGACAGGGTTGCAGCGGCTGCAGGGGAAAATTGGTTGGTTGGGGTTGGGTGTTGGGTTTTTCCTCCTTTGCCTTTTGTCAGTGAGGTGGGCTCTGCGGTCTTCTTCAAAGGAGGTTGCTGCCCGCCAAATTGTGAGGCGCCAAGATGCACGGTTTGAGGCGATATCAGCCCACTGGCGGTGGTCAATGTGGCAGGCACCAAGAGATTTCTTTAGGCAGTCCTTGTACCTTTTCTTTGGTGCACCTCTGTCACGGTGGCCAATGGAGAGCTCGCCATATAACACGATCTTGGGAAGGCGATGGTCCTCCATTCTGGAGACGTGACCCACCCAGCGCAGCTGGATCTTCAGCAGCGTGGACTCGATGCTGTCGACCTCTGCCATCTCGAGTACTTCGACGTTAGGGATGAAAGCGCTCCAATGGATGTTGAGGATGGAGCGGAGACAACGCTGGTGGAAGCGTTCTAGGAGCCGTAGGTGATGCCGGTAGAGGACCCATGATTCGGAGCCGAACAGGAGTGTGGGTATGACAACGGCTCTGTATATGCTTATCTTTGTGAGGTTTTTCAGTTGGGTGTTTTTCCAGACTCTTTTGTGTAGTCTTCCAAAGGCGCTATTTGCCTTGGCGAGTCTGTTGTCTATCTCATTGTCGATCCTTGCATCTGATGAAATGGTGCAGCCGAGATAACATATATATATATATATATATATATATATATATTTGTTCTCTGTATTGCACAATCAGTTTATTTACATTTCTCTATTTGTTTACATCTTCTTGAATGCAGTTTTTTTTGCACTACAAGTAAGTGGCAATTCTGCCTCACCCGCAGGAAAAAGGAATCTTAGGGTTGTATGTGATGTCATGTATGTACTCTGACAATAAATCTGAACTTTATCTCGAATCTTGTTCTCTATCATTGTCAAATGTCAGATTACCATATCGCGAAGAAGATAATCCACCCCAGACTCCCAATTTTTGATTTTCTGTAGCCCTGCTCAGCAGATTCTCTCTACAAAGCTGGATATTTATTCAGTGCCATTTTAAGATGGTAATGTGGTTGAATCTCTACCCCTTTGTTGACTCTGTGGGTGCGCACACGAGTTCAAAGAGAGCAGGTTAAGAACTATTGGGATTTCCCCGATGGGATAGATCAAAGCCATGAAATAAAAACAGATAATTCTGGAAACATTCAGCAGGGCAGGCAGTGTCTGCAGAGAGAAGAACAGAATTAATTTTTCAAGTTAAAGGATAGCATGCAGAACTATTCACTTTGTTTCTCTCTTGTCAGATGTTGCCTCACCTGCTGAACTATCCCTGCATTTTCTTTCCCCACTCAGTTTTCTGCCCCCTCCCCCCCCTTTACAATGAGATCCTGTTGGCTGGCTGGAACCTTAAATATCTTGAAGCACATCCACAACATTGGTGGTTGGGGTGGGGGAGAGGATAGATTGATGGGAATGTGTGGAAAATAAAACAGAGATTAATGTAGCATGCCAGGTGGGTGGTTGGTAATCAATACATTCCCTCTGGGCCAGGAGTCCAGTTTCTATCCTCTTGTCTCCCTGTGACTCACCTTATCTATCTATGAAGGGTTCCAACCTGAAACGTCGACATTCCTGCTCTCCCACAGAAGCCTCTCAATCCTCTGAGTTCGTCCACCAGATTGGTTTGCGCTCCCAATTTCTGAATTTGTCTCCATTGTCTGTCTGTCTGTCTGTCTGTCTGTCTGTCTGTCTGTCTGTCTGTCTGTCTGTCCATCTAGAATGCAACCCAAATCCAGGGTCCAAGCTGGATGAACAGACAGACAGACAGACACACACACACACACACACACACACACACACACACACACACACACACACACACACACACACACACACGTTAAAGGAGCAGAAGCAGGCCATTAAGCCCATCGAGTCAGTTCCACAACTCTACTCTAAGATGAATTATGCTCATGCTCACACCTAGTTCCAATTTCCAGCCTATTCCCTTGATATCCTTACTAATGTCTGAGAGTTTGGATATTTCCTGCTCCCTTTAACTTAATGAATTCGGTGGGAAATTTATTACACCATTGGGTAATAAGCAAAGTTAAAAAGTGAAATAAAAATATTAATAGGAGTAAAAGTTCAGATTTATTGCTAGAGTACATACAAGACATCACATACAACCCTAAGATTCTACTTCTTGCAGGGGAGGCAGAATTACCCCTAAATGATCATGCAAAAAAACTGCACTTGAGAAGATACACATACATGTAAACCAATAAAGAAAGGTAAACAAACAGACTGTGCAAAACAGAGAGAAAAAAAAGTCAAGAAGAAAGAGTCCTTAAGTGAGTCCCTGATTGAGTTTGTTGTTGAGGAGTCTAATGGTGGAGGGGTAAAAGCTGTTCCTGAACCTGGTGGTACGAGTCTTGAGGTGCCTATACCTCTTTCCTGATGGTAACCATGAGAACAGAGCATGTGCTGGGCAGTGTGGATCCTTGATGATTGCTGATACTCTCTGACGGCAATGTTTGCAATGTTGGGGAGGGTTTTGTCTGTGATGTTCTGGGATGTGTCCATTACCTTTTGCAGAGCTTTCTGCTCAGAGCCATTGGTGACCCCTTACATTCAATAGTCCAGAAAAATCTGCTACTCAACACCACCAGTGTCAAGGATGCAAGATAATTGGAGTTTGGCTCTCTCCCCACCCACATTTCTCCTCTCTCTCTCTAGGATGCACGAAATGAAAGAAAAATATTCCTCTGCTCCTCCCAGAGGGTCAAATTATTTTTCTGAAGGGAGCAAGAAACTGATAATTGCTTCTTTTAAAATACAAATCTAATGTAATAAAATATTAGTTTAACAACACGAAAATCTCACCCTGAAATAAATGCCATCTATTCATAGTTTAAAGACAGTCACTGTCTTGCTTCTGTGTGTATTTGTTAATAAATCTGTATTTGTGACATTTATTGACATCAGTCTCATGAAGTACAGTGAAGTTAATGCATGACATATGAACTGTACTGTTTGAAACGAGTGTACAGCTGAATCATGATTGACGCATTTGAAAGTCCGGAGAGGCACAGGTAATTACAAGCCATACACTAATGAATGGGAGCTTGATTGCAGAACCATCCATCAGAAATTATGGTTCTGTGCTCATTGTTATGCAATTATATTCAAAAGGCTGCATACTAATATCATGTCATTTTGCAAAGATCAAACTCTTTGTGAAATGGTGAAGCTGGTAGATGTTACCAGACTTTTCACAGATTGAAAACATTCACAGCTCACAAAAGGAGCTATTATCAGTTCTCATTTACCCAGCAGTCTTTCCCCAGGACTTTTCAAAGTAAATTTAAACGCACCATCCACTTCTGTTCTAATTGGGACTGAACACAGCAGACGCTATATAAATTTAGACGCTATTTCTCTGCATCAACATTTTTGCTTCAACTTTAATTTTAAATGGATTTTTCCTAATTCTTGAACCATTTGATTCAAACAAAAAAATGTCGTGCAGCTGAAACTGTTGCCATGGCAGCGCTGCCACTGCTGTGGACCCTGAGAGAGAGGGGAGCAGAGTCACAGCATTCCCCCGCAGGGTCCTACCGCCAAGTTCTATTGCTGATGGCTCAGTACAGGCTTTCAATGGCCAGTTAAAGGAGCTGAGAGTTCTTTATTTTAAATCCTGCAACCGCAGGGTCTGAGCCCAAGGTGGTGGTACCTGTGTTTGGCAATGGCCTCAAGGGGTTGCAGACAGTGACAGGGAGAACAATCTCCTTCTCCCATCCATTGTGAAGGAGAAGCAGAGGAGAAGACCCAAAGGTCAGTGACCATGGTGGCAGACCAGCGATGGGCACACAGAGGTGGCAAGCTGTTGGAGATGTGGGCTGCTGGCGACTTGACGTCAAAGGACTTGCACCAGGCTTCAGGCTGCTGGAGACTGGCTCATGTGAACCAGATATTGGAATTCAGATGCGAGAGGGTGCTGAGGGCAAGAAGGGCTCCAGAAGGGCCCTGGGCACTGAAGGCTTCCTCAATGCATTGGAGATTTGGATTTAGGTTCATGTTGCCAATGCTTTGAACTGAACTGTAGTCTTGTGCGGCTGCAGAGGTTGCAGGAATGCTGGAGGCAAATCCACGGACACTCAGTGACTCTGAGATTACTCTCTTTTGCTTCTTTTTCTCTGACTGTAAGGAATGCCGGGTAATGCTTAAAGTGAATCTTTGTCTGCCATGTAGCAGACTGAAGGCAATTTTGTGTAATATTACATTTCCGTTTTCTTATGTGATAATAAGTATTATCTGATCTGATTTATAATGATGGACGGCTACTTTCTGTGATAATTATATATGATTCATTAAGTGTAATTTTCGTAGTGTAGACACTTGTAGGAACAAGCATATCTCTCCACTCCTGTAACCTCTATCTCCAAGAAGGAAATGGGCAGCAGGGATATGGAAGTACCATCTCCTACAGGTTCCCCTCCATCTGAATTTGGAAATCCATCCCCATCACTGAATCCAAGTCCTGGAACTTCATCCACACAGCACTGTGGGAGCATGCTCATAAGAAGGACTACAGTGGTTCAAGAAGATGACTCACCCCATCCTTCCGTTAATGGTAATGAAATTACTGGGTTTTTTGAAAATTTTATTTTTAAAAATTTTTGTACATGTAATTATAGCTAAATACAAATTACAATGATCAAATATTAATATCAAGTCCATTGTACATGATGGTATAAAACCCTCACTCCCCCAACCCCTCCCCCCTTAAGAAAACCCTCACAAAAAAATAAAGAAATAAGAAAAAGCATAGCAAAGTAAAAAGTAACAACAAGAATAGAAGCCTGGTTGCCAGAGGACACCCCTCACCATATGACTCTGACCATTTATAGCTTTTAATACTTCCAAGGAGGTTAATGAGGTTTCAAAGTTTAGGGAAAGCATCCTGCAATTTGTAAATACGGCTGCCAAATTTTCAAAACTACATCATATTTATTTCTCAGATTATAAGTAATCTTCTCGAGAGGAACTCAGCTATGTATCTCTGCTTTCCATCACGCCATGCCTAAATGGGTGGCTGATTTGCATGTTACTGCTATACATTTTCTGCTACTGCTAAGGCAATTTTTACAAATTCTTTTTGATGCATAGATAATTTCAACTTTATTCAATACTACCTAATAAAAATAACACTTGATTTGTGGAAATTTAATTCCTGTAACATGTTCTAAAAAAGTTGCCAAATTTATCCAATAGGGTCTCACTTTAGGGCAGGACCAAGTAGAATGGAAAAAAAGTACTTATCTCCTGGCCTCATCTAAAACTCTGTTTTAACTTCTGTGGCATAAGATATAAATGATATAAAAATTTTATTGAACTAATCTGTATTTAACATTTATAATGTTTATTATACTCTCTCGACATAACTCTGACCAATTTTGCTCATCAATGTTAATGTTTAAATCTGTCTCCCATTGCTGCAGGGACCTATGTATCCCCTGTTTGACAGTCCCCTTCTGCAATAAAGTGTGCATAGCTGAAATAAATGTCTTTGTACATCTGTTACAAATCATCATTTTTACATCACCACATTTCAGTAATAACATTATTGGACCCAGTTTATCTCTTAAATAAGCCCTTAATTGATAATAACACAAAAGTTTATTATTTTGTACCCCATATTTATTTTTTAATTATTCAAATGACATTAAATTTCATCTTTTGTAACAATCTTCTATATATCTTCTTCCTTTCCAAGTCCAAATGTTTTAAAATTGTTTATCCATTGAGAATGGAATAAGTTGATTTTGTACCAAAGGCATTTTTGGTGGGACAGCCCTTTTGTTCCAATTTCATTGTTTACCTTATTCAAATGTTTCAACTAAGGGGCTTCCCTCTCCCCAGATATTAATTTTGATCCCCATTTACATATAAAGTCTTCTGATACTCTCTCTCCTATTTTTAAATTTCTATTTTAATCCAAGCTGGCTTTTCTCCCTCATTAAAAAATTAATCAAGAAACCTCATTTGAACCTCCTTATAACAATTTTTAAAATTTGTATTTGTAAACTTCCTAATTCAAACTTCCATGTCAATTAATCTAAAGAAACTCTTGATATCTTACCCTTCCAAAAAAAGTTTCTGATATATTTATTTAATTCTTGAAAAACTTTTGTTTGAAATAAGTATTGTACTTGAGGAAATATTTTCATTTTTATACAATTAACCCTTCCCAATAATGTTAATGGCAGTATCTTCCACTTTATTAAGTAAAGTAATTCAATTCATATAAATTATTTAATTTATTATCTACCTGTTTCCCGAAATATTTTATTCCATTCATCGGCCATTTAAATTAAGTATCTTGTTGACACTGTCTAGTCCCCCATAGTAAGGGGCATAATTTCACTTTTATCCCAATTTACTTTCTAACCCAATACTTTCCCATATTTGTCCATTCTTAAATACAATTTACATAACAAACCTATTGGTTCTGTCAAGTAGATCAAAACATCATCAGCAAATAAATTAATTTACATTCCTCTTGATTAACTTTAGGTCCTTTAATATCAGGATCAGATTGAATTAATTCTGCAAGTGGTTTTATCACGAAAATAAATAGAGCAAATGATAATGGACATCCTTGTCTACTAGATCTGGTTAACAGAAACGGTGCTAAAAGCTGCCCACTTATTACAACTTTAGCTTTCCATTCATTATATAAAGCTCTAACCCTATTTGCAAATACCTTTTCCATTCTGAATCTTTCAAATACTTTAAACAAAATGTCCCATTCTAATCTATCAAACCTTTTTCTGCATCCAAAGCTACTGCCACTCTTAGATCTCCTCTCTTTTGTGCTAAATGTATTATACTGTGGTGGCCCCTTACAGCCCCCTTGGGATGCCTCACAAAATGAAGGACAAATGCGACAATCCAGCAGGCTGCAAGAGACCCACAGCGCTGCCCTCCAATTGGTCACAACTAAAGGAGCCTAACTGCCTATTAAGGAAAGTGAATCGCAAATGCACCAATCAGCGCTGAGGGGGTTTTAACCATGCCCCTCAGCTTGAGAATAAAAGCGGGGCTGTGAGCCCAACAAAGCTCAGTGTTAACTACACTCAACTGGGGTGTGTGTCGTTCTTTCTGGGAACAGCATATTCTTTCTGAGCTAACATGCACACAGCTATAACCTCTCCTGTGCTATAGGCTCCACAGAGCCATAGCTTTGTAGCAGCTAGCTATGATACTAAGTAATCTAGTTATATTATCCACAGATTGTCTCTTTTTTACCAACCCTGTCTGATCCATATTTATCAACTTTGGTTAGAATTTTGTCAATCTATTCACTAAAATTTTTGCAGTTACCTTATTATCTATATTTTACAGTGAATTAGGTCTATATGAAAATGGACTTAAAGGGTCTCTGTCTTTTTTTTGCTATTACCATTATTAATGCAGTAGAAAAAGATTCCGGGAGTGTGTGCGTTACCACCGCCTAAACTAATACTCCCATAAAAGGAGAAATCAGCAAATCTTTAAATTCTTTATAAAATTCAGGCAGGAAACCATCTTCTGCCAGATATTCATTACTTTGTAATAAGCTCAATGCTTCCCTCACCTTCAAAGAGGTGAAAGGAACATCCAGCTCCACTTGCTCTTGTAAATTGAACCTTGGTAGCCTTATTTGTGACAAAAAGTCTTTGATTTTATTATTGTCTCTCTGCGACTCTGATTTATATAAACCTCGAATAAAATTGCTTAACTAAAGAATTTATTGTTTTTTTGAGGTTTATAGGTAGACACATTTGACTCTAATTTTATTGCATTAATAGTTCTTGAAACTTGTTCTGTTTTCAATTGCCAAGCAAGGACCTTATGGGCCCTTTTACCAAATTCATAATATCTCTGCTTAGTTCTCATTATTGCTTTCTCTGTTCTATATATTTGTATTGTATTATACTAAAGTTTCTTATTTATAAGTCTTCTACATTTTTCGTTGGAGGTCCGTCTTTGCAGATCTTTTTCTAATTATGTTATCTCTTTTTCCAATTGGTCTAATTCTTTCATATAATCCTTCTTAATTTTAGAAGTATTACATAATTTGTCCTCTTAAGTATGCTTTCATTGCGTCCCATAAAATAAATTTATTATTAACATATTAGAATTAGGTAGATCCTATTAGTCTCAAGAAAAATTTGAATTTTCCTTCTAACAAAATCACAAAATTCTGGCCTTTTTAATAACATTGAGTTAAATCTCCATCTATAAATTTATTATCTAACTTGTAACTATCATTAATAAAGATGAATGATCTGATAAAATTCTTGCTTTGTAATCAACTTGATTAATTCTAACTTGTAGATGTGCCAATATTAAAAATAAATCTATCCTTGAATAAGAATTGTGTCTATTTGAATAAAAAGAATAATCTCCCTCTTTCACTCTCTCTTGGGTGAATTCTTCTCCATATGTCTATTAAATTCAGGTCCTTCATTAATGACAAGGTGGCTTTTGCTGCCTTTGCCCTTGTTACTGTTCTAGTTGATCCATCTAAAACTGGATCTGGACAAAAATTGAAATGCCCAGCCATTAAAATATTCTGATGTGCTCCTGCCATATTAAGACATGTTGCTTGTATAAATTTTTCATCATCTACATTTGGTGTGTGTATATATTCTGAAAAAAAATTTACAATGTACTGTAACATATCTTCCTGCAGGGTCAATCACTACATTTTGTATTGTAACTGGAAGAGTCTTCTTTATCAAGATTGCCACTCCCCTTGCTTTTGACATATCCCACCCAGTCTCTTTTTAATTTCTGATGTTTTGTTTCAATTAAATGAATCTCTTGAAAAAAAGTTACATTTACTTTCATTTCTTGAATGCATGTCAGTATTATTTTCTTCTTCACATGTCCGTTTAGCCCATTAATGTTAAAACTTAAAAAGCTCAACATATTACTCATTGATATCCTATGATAGCCCTGCCCTGGCTGACCACTTTGCAGAACAAGTCCACATGGCTTCCAAGCACCTGTCTATATCTTCTGCCCCACTCTGACCTCCATGACATTGGGATTTTTCAAAGTGCCAATTAATCCCAACATAAGCTTATCTCATCTTCCCCACCACGGGCCTCAATATTGAACGTAACAATTTTGGGAAATCAGCGATCCACCCCTGTATCTCACATTTCCAGGTTTCTGTTTCTTTCTCTCTGAACTTTGTATATTTCAGATCGAATTAATCTCCTCCCAACCCTCCACCCCCACCCACATACACCGCCCCCCCCAGCCTTAATCTTCTTTCCCCTCCCTCTTTCAGTCTCCACCTTGTATCCTGGTCCCCACCAATCACCAACCTCCCTTTTGTTAGAACCATAGTGCCCGACACCACAGAAACAACCCCTTTAGCCTATGTAGTCTGTGCTGAACTATTATAAGATGGCACGGTTGGCATAGCGATTAGCCCAACACCTTTACAGTGCCATCGATCAGGACCAGACCTGAGTTCAAATCCCTTGCTGTTGTAAGGGGTTTGTACATTCTCCCCATGTCTGTGTGGGTTTTCTCCTGGGGCTCCAGTTTCCTCCTACCCTTCAAAAAAACATACCAGGGTGTTGGATAATGGAGTGTAAATTGAGAAGCACAGATTCATAGGGCCAAATTGGCCTGTTACATGCTGTATGTCTAAAATTATTCTGCCTGGTCCCATTGACTTGCAACCAGATGGATTCTCCCTTGTCTTCCCCATTTCTCTTAAACTCATTTCTTTTCTCAATTTTTCCAAATTCCAATGAAAGGTCATCCCTAAGACTGGATTACTCGCTAGACAGATGCAGCTTGCCTTGATCTGAGCATCATTTTCAACAAGCTATTTTTTTTCAAAAATTGATCTACCATTTTCTTTGTTGCTAGCAAGAATTTGGATTCTCTTCTGAAGAACATTTTCTAATACTATCGATACTCTTGTCCAACAAGGGAAGTAATTTATAATAACACAGAGGCACCAGAGTGGGGTGGCCAACAATGTTGCTACCTCAAAGCTCCATTCAATCCCGACCTTGGATGCTGTCTGTGTGGAGTTTGAACATTCTCCCTGTGACTACACAGACCGCATCCCAAAATGTGCCAGGCGGCATGAGTGGTAGAAACTGGGAGGAGATGTGGGGAGAATGACATGGGATTAGTGTAATTGGCTGGACGATGGTCAGTAGGGACTTGTGGGCCGAAGAGTCTGTTGCCTTTCTATTTGACTCGATGTCCATGACACCTCAGATTAGCACAGGGTGATGTCTGAATGATAGGATCTACCCAATTCAAAAGGACAGAATGTTTGATCCAACAGCCCTCCAGAATGCATGAAACAGAATTTAAATTTTAAATATTAAATATTATGATATGCTGCAATTAAGAATGTACAAGAGCAGTTATACAAGAACAAGCAAAATGAGACCTCACAAGATAAAGATGTGCAGTGAAAGGATTAAATAAAAGGTCAAAGTAAATTGAGTCATCCATGGACAATGACCCTGATAGTTTTATATGTGGATTTAATTAATGTTAATCAGAATGATTAGTTAACATTCTACAAATATGATAATGTAATCAGAAACCATTTCATTATGCTCTTGATCATGTTATTGACATGAATCCTACGTGTGAAAATATTGAAATGTGTTCTCCAGATAAATTGGAAATAAAGAAGGAGTTTCAACCTCTGGAAATCTGGGATAAAAAAGCAGGATAGCATTTTCAAAACAGATTTATTAAATTAATGTGAAGATAAAGAAGGGATTATTCGGGCATGATTTCCTCCACTATCCAAACCAGAGAAAAATAAATTGCATTAACACAAGTTCTCTGTTCAGGCTGTGCCCTTAATGTGATTGACAGTGTGGTTGCAAAGGAGTTTGGCATTGGGCTGCTGTGAAGGGGCTTTCGGTGAGTCAGCCAGACTGCCAATGAGTGCGACTTCTGGCAAGGCCAGTACTTCTCGCCCCATCTCCAATTCTCTGTGTGAGCAGCTGGGTTGGAGCACTGGCCTTTTGGGCCTTCGAGGGGTAGGTCAGGGTGAGCCAGAATGGTAGGGTCTGGAGGCGCAGGTCATCCAGGCCAGGTAAGAATGGCAGGTTCCCTTCCCCTGAAGATCACTAGGCAACAGAAAAGTTATGAGGCCAATCTCACTGTTACATGGAAGTTCCCCCTGAAATAAATAAATAAATAAATCGATAAATTGACCTGAAAAAAAATCACATCTTGGACAACCTGAGAGTTGGTACAGTGTCCAATAAGGTGGCTGCAGTGAGTTTCCAATACCTGGGTCACTGTGTTTGGAACTAGATGGGACGGGGAAAGAGTGAAGCCTAAAGAATCTCTGTGTACTGGTGCTGGACCAGACTGAGTCTGTGCATCCCAGACAACTGATGGAAAGGTCATGAAATGAATCAGTCACCATCATAATTACTGCTGAAAATTCCTGAAGCAGGCTTTATATATCATGCTCCACCACCGATCCTCGATTATCCACTCAACCATCTCCTACAGTGACCACCACCCCTCCACGGGAAGGCATGTGTTAAGCAGAACGATTATGTGAAAATCCAATAACCCTCGGACAATGGGAGCGAAGCGGTGGCATGGTGCTAGGATTATAAAGCATCCTGCTCACTAAACTAAACTCACTGGAGATACTGGCAAGAATTTGTGTGGAGGGATGGAAGGATTCATCCTAGACCTGTGTGTCCATACCACCCCTTGCCGTCACTAAGTTTGAAGACACATGTGATTCTGTATTGTGACCGGGAACCTCAGTGACCTTGACTAAAGATCTGGATTGTCTCAGAGTACAGGTCATGGGCCCATACACTGTGGGTTTATCAGTCTCTCTGCCAGCAATTTCTTCCAAATTGCATCATTAAGTTGTAGCAATTTTTTACAAATATTGAGAAATTCTCTTGAAATACAATTTGGAAAGAAATCAAGCAAATTCGGATCTGTCTTCTTTGAGCTATTCTGGGCACACTTCTGCACCCATCAACATCTGTATTGTACATTCAGCTCTGTGGAGCAATTACAATATATTAACTGGAACATCTGGTAAAACAGCTCCATGGATGCCAAACTAACACTTGAAGAATGATGTTTCCATTTCAAATGAAATGTGTTTAAGCATCACCAGTTTGAATTGTACAAACTGGTTAATAAGAAAATGGAACACTCAGGGATATACTTTAACCAATGTAATTGCTTGATTTAATCCTTTAATTGGTAGTCATCCATTTCTTGTACAGATTGCCTGATGTATGTGAACCTTATTATTTCTCCACCTTATAGTGCCAACCTTTTCCTGATGCAGTTTCACACTGAACAATCACCGATGAAGCTCATTCATCTCATGATCAGTGTTTACAGTGGCTGCTGGCAAGAAGTTGGGAGGGGGTGGTTAATGCTTTCACTAAGGTGTGAGACAGCAGGCAGGGCCAACAAGTGGTAAATGAAAGACAAATGTGCCCTCGATTTCTAACCAAGTGACACTAGATATGGATACAACATTACCAGTGCCAGAGACAATAAAGGATTGGAATTCCTTCTAACCCAGAGACCAACATCCATGGAGCTACTGAACATTACAGCACAGAAAAAGATTCTTCAGCCCATCTCATCCATGCTGAACACCAGAGAAGGCAGAGACATTTCATGCAATGAAACCTGCTCAGAATGCAACATGATTTATGTTCTTATTCTCATTTCATTCCTTCTGCATTCAAATTGTTGAATTTTTCAGTTTTAACTGATAAAACCCCAGGGCCCACATGGAAAAATCAAATCTTCAATTTTATGAACAAAACTCTGTGCTGGAAATAAATGTTGGATTGACATTTTGCTTTCAGAATCCTTTGCCTGCAGAATGCAGCAATGGATTTCTCGGCCCGTCGAGTCTGATCCACCATTCAATAAGGTCATGGCTTATTGAATCTGGCCATGGATTCAGCTTCACTTACCCTTAATTCCCCCACTATTGCAAAAACCTAGCCATGTCTTAGTACATTTAAGAGGCAGCCTCTTTTGCTTCATTGGGCACAGATTCACGGCCCTCTGGGAACAGCAGTTCCTTCTCATCTCCATCCTAAATCTACACAAAACCTGAGGCAATGTCCCCCAGTTCTAGTCTCACCTACCAATGGAAACAGCCTCCATGCTTCTATCTTATCTGTTCCTTTCCTCAGATGCTACATTTCTATAAAAGATTCCCTTTGTCCTTCTAAACTCCAGTGAGTGCAATCCCATACAACTTAACCTCACCTCAGAGGTTGACCCACTCATCTCCGAATCAGCCTGGGGAACCTCCTCTGCACCACAGCTTGGAAATGTTAACACGCTGACACATCGCATTTACCAAGGATAGAACAAATCCAAAGTTACAGTATTTCTCAGCTGAGTTTTCCAGCATTCATTAATTTTACTGATCAATAAATAAAACCTGAAAAACACCTTAAATCAAACCCAAAATATTCATACCCTAAGTAATTAGTACACTCACAAAAAACTGCTCACTACAATGTCCATATCAGTATACAGAACACACTAAGACTGCTCACTGTAATCTCCTGGGTCAGTAAAAACAAACATTAATATCATTGCTCACCACAATCTGCTCTGCAAGTTGTGAATGTTACACCAACAGACTGCACTACACCCTTTCAACACCAAACCCTTTATTACTGTTAATTTCATGACTCAAACACCTCTCCAATACTATGCACCATTAAACTAGTGCAATGCAACACATCACAGGTGCAGCTCTGCCACTGCTAATTCAATCTCTATCTGCATGGTTACAATTTCTCTAATCTTATAATGTTCTGCTTAAGTGATAATTATGTTGTAGCACCACAGAGTGTTGTGATTATCAACAGCAGGCTTGATTGATGGAATCTTTCAGTCAAACTCTAGCTTGCACTTATAAGTTACTGCATTGGTTCAACTTGATGAATTCAAGTTCATCAGCATCATCTGAGAAGTCTTCGTCACACAGCAGCACAGGTAGAATTTTATCAGCCTTGATTTTCTTTTATTATATTGTTTAGGGCCCTGATGACTTCAAAGAGAATATTGAGTCTTCAACCCCATAGGAGATGATAGTGAAAATCAGAAGACTTGCTTCACAAGTGACTGGGTAAAAGTTTCCAATCTCACATTATCATGGCACAGCAAAATTCATCGTAAATCACACAGCTTAGAAAAGCAGACGGTACGATTATAACACAAAGCTCACAATGGGGGACTGTCACCACAGTGAATTAACATGATCTCCCTGCTCTCCTGACCAAGTCTGGCCTGTAGACCACTACAGACCCCTGGGCGACTTTTCCTGCCCAACCAGACTCTGCTCCAGCTAAACAGTCAATTATTGGACTTGGACATTTAAAAAAAAACCTGCAGATACTGGAAATCTGAAGGTGCTCAGCAGGTCAGGCAGAGTCTGTGGAGGAAAAGAGTTTATGTTTCAGTTCAAAGACCTTTCTTCAGAACTCGTATTCTGCTTAACACGAATCTCGCAAGTAAAAACGTGGATAAAACAAGGCACGGTGCTTTCAGAATGCTGTACTGAACTATGAAATTTGGCAAGTTAGGATTCAGTTGGCAACACCATGCCCATCTTCAAATTCACCAATGGCACCACAATAGCGAGCAGGGAATCAAATAACAATGAGATGGAATACAGGAGAGAGACTGGAAGTCAAGGAACAGGGAGCCCAGATAACAATCTCTCGATGTCGGTAAGAGGAAGAATATGATCATTGATTTCAGATGAGGGAGCATAGTCCACAGTTCTGTCTTCATTAATACTGATGCAGTCAAAAGAGTAGGGAGCTTCAGGTTCTTGGAAACGACCTGACTTGGAACGCCCTTCCGTGCTGATAATTAATCTCCCTTTTTCATTGCCGTCCTATATTTTGTCCATTGTGAACTTTACATGATTAAAACGATGTTAGGGATAACCCGATAGTTTGCTCGCAGAAGAACCCTTCTCACAGTGAAAATTATTTTGTGTCAAATTAACCTAAAATGTTATTTTAATTACAAAATAAATGACAATGATTAATGGCAGAACCACCACCCGCAACCCCCTCCCCCCCCCCCCTCAACCCAGTCAATGCAGTGAACATGACCTCATATTCACTGAAATGAAGCAATGTCATTGATTTCCACACCGTGACCCACATTTACCTGTGGAAGAGGTGATTGAACAGTCCCATCAGGAAAAAGCATTTGAAGGGAACAAGGCCCAAGGCTGGAGTTCCAGAGCTCCTCGTTCCTAAGGTCTCTTCACTCGATAGGTTTGCTGACGAAATCATCTTCAAACCCAGCTAGAATTTCTCTATTAGGAATTTTATTGCTGGCTCGATTCATTTGTAGACCGAAACCTCATGAACCACCCGTTACTGTATATGAGCACTGCCAGTTTCAAGATTCCATCAGGGATTTCAATATTTGTGTCCTGTTCATCTCACAACACCTGAAAAGAATATTATTATGATGCATTTGGCACATTTGGAAGCCAGATGTATAAGGTTTTATCCAGATTGATCTGAACCCACTTGCCTCAAACAGAGAAGAGGTGTATTACAAATATTGAGACATAATTAATGTAGGAAGCAATTAGAACTTCACGTAACTTAAAATCCAAACAGTTAACAAATAGTGACACAGAATGTAGTCCATCCAGTTGAAAAATAAATCAGCCTGCCTTTTGTTGCCTATCATAGTTGAAATCACTTCCACAATTTTTTTTCGTGCTTTCCACTTTTTCACATCTGGCATCCATCTGCTCCAGAGCCCATCAAAGCAAAAATGGAATAATTCTGACAATACTGCCCTAGCCTCTAGTTTAACTGAGACCATTTGGCACTGGTCAGAGAATAAGGCCACCAAAAATAACTGGGTCTCAAATTAGCGCAAAACAAGTTCTTACTGAAAACGTAGAGCATAGTTTTACTGGGGAGCCGCTTTAACGAAGAGATCCCACCAACAGGAATACGTTACATCAGTGGTTCTCAACCTTTCTCTTTCCACTCACATACCACTTTAAGTATTCCTTATGCCATAGGATTAGTAAGGGATTACTTAAGGTGGTATGTGGGTGGAAAGAAAAAGTTTGAAAACCAATGTTTTAATCGTACCTAATTGACTCATTATGTGCATGGTTTCATAACTCCAAAGGAAATGGGCTAATGACAATATTTCTCAAGCAAAATATTTCAGTAACAATTGGGTCTACAGCAGTGATTCTCAACCTTCCCTTCCAACTCACATCCCACCTTAAGCAATCCCTTACTAATCATAGAGCACTAATGGCATAGGGATTACTTAAAGTGGGATGTGAGTGGAAAGAAAAAGGTTGAGGACCACTGCGTTAGATGGATTCTTTTCTGATCCAGGGATGGAAAGGTAATGGATTGAATCAGTCACTATCATATTTACTGTTGAAAATTCTTGAAGCAGGTTTTATATTTCAATCATGCTCCAACCATTAATAGCCGTTATTTATGCATTTATTCCTTTGTATGTTGATTATTGTCATTCTAATATTTTACACAACAGTAACTGGGTGTAGAGACCACATGAGAGAGTTATTAATATTTGAGGTCAAGGACCTTTCATCAGAACTGAGAAAGAGAGAAAATATGCCTCAAAGAGAGAAAATGTGTCTGTTTTAAGTTGGAGCAAAAAACGAGTGGTTGAAGGAACTCAGCAGGTCTGGCAGCAGCTGTGGGGGGAAATGGTGAGTTGACCTTTTGGGTGGAGATTCTTCATGAAAACTGAATGTGAAGAGAGAGGCTGGGCAGTATGGAGAGAGGAGGAGGGTGGTGAGACAGAGGCCAGCAGGTGGTTGGTGGACTGAGCAGTGGACAAAAGGAGGAAGGGAGGGGTGGGGTTGGGAAGCAGAGGCAAATGTTTTAATTTTATATTGTTCACAATGTCGTGGAGGAATGGGATAAAAGGAAGCCCTGTGATATGGTGAAGTCAGGGTTGCCTTGGGGATAACTTATAATGATAATAAGTTGATTGTCGTAGACATAAGTACAATATACATGTGCTGAAATTCTTATTTACTGCAGCCAAATAGGCACTTACTGAGAAAAAAAACAATATATATATTAAACTACTCTGTACAGAAAATGATAAAAATATAATACAGTAAAACCCCAGTACCAGCACTTGTGGGGATTGGTAGATCCCAGAGTGAATTTGCAGGTTGCTTGAGATTCTACATTGCGTGATTGGCAAATTAACCGCTGGGGGGACACCAATTTTAAACATTTATTTTTGCAATTTTATTGCCAATTGCTTGAGGCTGTAGGTTGCTTGAATTCCAGATGATGGGGATTTTGCTGCAGATAGATAGATAAAGGTAAAAGTTCCATTATTGTCACATAATACTACATTTCGAACATAACATGCATGAAATTCTTTAACTTTATCTACTATAAGTAAAACAAAAAGTCGCCACTTTGTCAAGTGCCCCTCACAGAAGAGCAGTGCTTTAATGACTGAGCTATCAGAGCCTGAGATAGATAGATAGATAGATAGATAGATAGATAGATAGATAGATAGATTTATTTTTTTGGAAGGAGGTTTATGAACTGTGATATGCTACAATGAATTTTGTGACTTGTTCATAACAATTAATTCCGCTTCTGATTCTAGATAGTCTGGGCAGTCCCTAATTGGGGTAATGAGGTTCAAGAGCCTGATCGCTGTTGGAAAGAAACCTTTCTTGAACTGAGAGGTACTGGTCTTCAGGTTAATCTACATTCTGTCTGAAGGAAGCAGTGAGAGGAGGCTGTGGCCAGGGTGAATTCTGCAGTCAACACCAGAGGTCAGGATCGAACCTGGGTGTCAACAGTACTACCCGCTGCACCCACATGCTGCCTTTCAAATCCATCTGGCTCACTGATGGCCCTTAGGATCTGCATGGGCGAAAATCTGTTGTCCATACCAGGGCAGGGTGAGATATGATTCCAGATGACACATTGTTGACTCTTTAGTAAATCCAGAAAATGTTTAAACAAATTTCAGGTTGGAGACCATTGATGGAGAGATAACGTTCCATGCCAAAGACCCTTTGGTCAGATACCTAGCCCCCTCCCCTCCAAGTAGCTGGCCTGTCAGTTAGACTGAAAAACATAAGAGCGACAGATGTTGGAATCTTGAAAAACAAAGTGAAGCTGGAGGGTCTCAAATGGCCAAGCAGCACCCGAGGAGAGAAATGATCAATGTTTCACTAAAAAGGGTCGGATGCAAATGTTGATGGACTATATCTCTCCATTGCTGCCTGACCTGCTGAGTCTCACAGCTTCATCTTGGTTGCCCTGATTATACCATTCTGTACAGGCTATCAATTCCCTCCTCAGAAGAACCAGACCCTCAAATAATAAGATAAACAGGAGGAGGACAGGTAATGTGGTTCATTTGCTTTCCTGGACAATACTACATTGCAGTCTCCAGAACCTTCTCCTCGTTAAGTGTGGGCACCTATGTGGAAGGAGCCATTATACTGGACAAGACAAATGGAAGATCCTTCTCCATCAAACTCTCTGTGAGGATGGGACCACAGTGCCAAGGCTTCCACCCCACCTCTAACCCCACCTAAAGCTCAGTCCACACAAGTGGAAGAAACTCAAGGATGATCTCAAAAGCTCCTTGAAAAAATGTTACATCCACACTGACTGGTGTCTGCCCACAATGGAGAACAAGAAGCCTGCTTAGCTCTTGAGTCTATAATACAGGAACACACAAAACCCAACAGAAGGAATGCAGAACCCAGCACAACCTCCCACAGTGCAGCCACCCTGTCAAGCAGCTCCCTTCCAATTTGTGGCAGGGTCTAGAGCCACTTCAGTGCTCACAGTGCTCAGCAGGAAGCAGCTCATCCTCAATCCCAGAGACTGAGCCAGGAACAATATCATAAAGGATCCCTATCACCTTGGTCACAACCTCTTCTTGCTGTTCTCTTCAGACAGAAGGTACAGAAACCTAATGTCTGACACCTCAAGAGAGTTTTATTCAACAGTTATCAGGCTCTAGAACCTCCCATACTTCCCTGAACTGAACCATAAACTCCATCACACTCACCAAAAAGTCTGGCAGCTCTGCTGAAACATCATTGATTTTTCTTGAAATAACTGCGACTGTAAACATTTATTGGTCTATCCTTTTATATTTAATTTCTCTTCTTTTCTGTCTTGACATATTGTGGAAATTTAATTTATTTTGTTGTATTTGATGTATCTGTGTGGCTGCAGAAAGTAAGAATGACGGTGCATCTGTACATTGTACTAAGGAGCATGACAATAAACTCTCAACATCACCATTATCAGCTGGAATCCTCTGAGATATTGTAAAACAATCGCACTTGGCACAGTAGGCTTCGAGAACATAAAATGTCAGTCTGTGCTTTTTAAATCATATGCAATCCGATGATTTTGATCTCTACAAAGACTCCTTATTTATAACACATTCAGACCAAGAGCATCACTAACCTCCCAATCTACAATGGTGATGCTAATTACTGACATTGCACTAAACATTCCTGCAGCAATACTGGTGCAGCAGCAGCCCCTGGAGCCAACGATCTGCACTACAAGCTGACAGTAGTTCCCTGTTCGACAACCTGCCAGTTGCAACAAGTGCCGCAATGACTCCTACAATTCCTGGTCCATCCAGAGGGAGAGCAATGCCAGGGTTTGTGCTCACCTTGCTCAGCCATGGACCAGTGGGAGCAGCAGGGTCACACCATATTGACAGCAGCACTGATGGAGCTCCACACTGTGGGAGGGGTAGAACTGAGGGAGCTCCACACTGTGAGAGGGGTAGACTGATGGATCTCTACACTATGGGAGGGATAGTACTGATGGATTTCCACACTGTGGGAGGGGTAGAACTGAGGGAGCTCCACACTGTGGGAGGGGTAGACTGATGGATCTCTACACTATGGGAGGGATAGTACTGATGGATCTCCACACTGTGGGAGGGGTAGAACTGAGGGAGCTCCACACTGTGAGAGGGGTAGACTGATGGATCTCTACACTATGGGAGGGATAGTACTGATGGATCTCCACACTGTGGGAGGGGTAGAACTGAGGGAGCTCCACACTGTGAGAGGGGTAGACTGATGGATCTCTACACTATGGGAGGGATAGTACTGATGGATCTCCACACTGTGGGAGGGGTAGAACTGAGGGAGCTCCACACTGTGAGAGGGGTAGACTGATGGATCTCTACACTATGGGAGGGATAGTACTGATGGATCTCCACACTGTGGGAGGGGTAGAACTGAGGGAGCTCCACACTGTGAGAGGGGTAGACTGATGGATCTCTACACTATGGGAGGGATAGTACTGATGGATCTCCACACTGTGGGAGGGGTAGAACTGATGAATCTCCACACAGTGGGAGGGGTAGAACTGAGGGAGCTCCACACTGTGGGAAGGACAGTACTGATGGATCTCCACACTGTGGGAGGGATAGTACTGATGGATCTCCACACTGTGGGAGGGGTAGAACTGATAGATTTCCACACCGTGGGAAGGGTAGAACTGATGAATCTCCACACACTGGGAGGGGTAGAACTGAGGGAACTCCACACTGTGGGAGGGGTAGAATTGAGGGAGATCCACACTCTGGGAAGGACAGTACTGATGGATCTCCACACTGTGGGAGGGACAGTACTGATGGATCTTCACACTGTGGGAGGGGTAGAACTGAGGGAGCTCCACACTGTGGGAGGGGTAGAACTGATGGAGCTCCACACTGTGGGAGGGGTAGTACTGAGGGAGCACCACACTGTGGGAGGGGTAGAACTGATGGATCTCCCACAGTACTGAGGGAGCCCTCCATCTGCAATGCAGGAAGATGGGGAAAGATAAATGGGATTTGAATTGAAGGGAGGTTTTGTGTGTAGTGTGAGAGTATCTGGGCAGACGTCTTGCTCAGAAGAAGTCTGTGTCTTGTGAGTAAAGCACCACTCTCTCCAACTACGCAGTTTGAGCAATTAGCTGGCAGTTTGCCAGGGTGGATTTAATCCACTGTGGAACTACTATGTTTCACCTAACTTGCTTGTTAAAAATTTAACATCAGTGGCTCCACTGTCGGAGTATCACTGATTAGCTCGGCGTTCAGTTGTTGCTAACTTTTCAATGGCTATTCAAAGGCCTGGGAGCTTCGGCCTCACCGTCAAGGAGTTTGGAGGTCTTTGGTGGATTACCAGGGAGCCAGTTCGCGAAGCATCTGGGGATTTCTGTTCATCGCTCCACTATCTCATCATCCAGATAAAGGATTCGCATCTCAAGCCCCTTTCACACTTGCCAGTGATCCCAGGAATCGAACACCAATCGACCTTTAAAGTGTCCAGTATAAAAGCAAAATCTGCTCAACGCCATTGTCAGATGATGACATCTCACACCTAGGACTGGCGGCCTCGACCCCTAGTACAATTCCCGGGAGCTGCAGACACTGGTGTTGAAATCAGGCAAGTGTGAAATGGGCAATTGCATTGCAGGCACTTCCTATTAAAGGTAGAACAGACCAAACGCCGGGGATAAACCTTTGCAAGTGTGAAAGCGTTCAGTGTCCCAGTGTGAAAGGCCAAACCCCCATTTCTATACTGGGACACTGAATGTCCAATTCACTGGGATGCAAATGTGAAAGAGGCTTCAGACTCTCATTTCAATATGGGGAATGCAGGATCATGCGCTTCAAGGAGGATTGAGTTAGCAAGACTTCAGTCAACATGAGATTTGTCCTCTCCTGTTTTGAACTATTGCTTTAAACAGTGCTCTAGTTTGCTTGTTTCTGGTAAATATGCCAGACCCATTTTCCAAAATAACTGGGCCCTAAATCAAATGCACTGGGCCAGTAACTTGAATGACCCCTGTGGCCAGGAATTCTTTCATTTCTCTGGAAGACGAGAATGTGGTCATGATACTTGTCCCCAACTGCCACAGTTGGAAAATACACAAAGGTAATGGTGGGGTGTTACAGCAATGTGAAAATGGAGGGGAAATCTGTGATTTTCCAACAAAACGAGAAGGCAGTGGGTCGAGTCATGAGTTGAGTCGATTCATGGACTCACCAGCTGTCAGCAAGTTCAGCAGTTTGGTTGAGACCATGTTTCACAGAGATATGGAGTGTGCAAAGGTGTAGCCCCCACTCACGTACTTAACGGGGTTGCTCCTCAAGCTCTGGCTGCATTTCAACCCCACATTCCTGATTGTCAGGCACCAGGTATGGAGGAGGGAGGGTCAGTCGAGGATTTTCCTTGTTAAGTCTGGTACTGGACCCATCCAAGATGGCCATCCATAGGTCCAGGCAGTGGGCAGTTGAGGGTTCAGCTTGGGCTGACTGCCTGTCCTCTTCTGAAGACACCTGTATACCCATGTATTCCTGAAGAAGGATCACTCAGTGTTCACTGGCACTTTGGAGGGTCTCTGGAAACAGTTGGCCTCTCCAAAGGTGTAGAGACTATTTTCCTTTATGATCGCTTAGAGGATATTAAAATGTTGTTGTTGATGTTGTTGTTGAGAGAAGTGAAGGAGGAAATAGCAGAGGCTCTGGCGGTAATTTTTCAAATGTCATTAGATATGGGGATAGTGCCGGAGGATTGGCACATTGCGCATGTGGTTCCGTTATTTAAAAAGGGTTCAAGGAGGAAGTCTGGCAACTATCGGCCTGTAAGTTTGACGTCTGTGGTAGGTAAATTAATGGAGAAAATTCTTAGAGATAGTACTTATAAACATCTGGATAGACAGGGTCTGATCAGGAGCACTCAACATGGATTTGTGGGAGGAAGGTCATGTTTGACCAATCTGATTGAATTTTTTGAAGAGGTGACTAGGAATGTGGATGAGGGTAGCGCAGTGGATGTTGTCTATATGGACTTCAGTAAGGCCTTCGATAAGGTACCACATGGAAGGTTAGTTAGGAAGGTGCAGTCTTTAGGTATAAATTTTGAGATAGTCAAATGGATTGAACATTGGCTGAAAGGGAGAGGCCAGAGAGTGGTAGTGGATAATTGTCTGTCAGGTTGGAGGCCGGTGACCAGTGGTGTGCCTCAAGGATCTGTATTGGGCCCATTGTTGTTCGTTATATACATTAATGATCTAGATGATGGGGTGGTGAATTGGATTAGTAAATATGCAGACGATACTAAGATAGGTGGAATAGTGGATAATGAAGAAGGTTTTCAAGGATTGCAGAGGGATTTGGGCTGCTTAGAAAAGTGGGCTGAAAAATGGCAGATGGAATTTAATGCTGATAAGTGTGAGGTGCTTCATTTTGGTAAGAAGAATCAGAATAGGACATATGTGGTAAATGGGAGAGCATTGAGGAATACAGAAGAGCAGAAAGATTTAGGAGTGACGGTACATCGTTCCCTGAAGGTAGAAACTCACGTGAATAGGGTGGTGAAGAAGGCTTTTAGTATGCTGGCCTTTATCAATCATTGCATGGAATATAGGAGTTGGGAGGTGATGTTGAGATTGTATAAGACGTTGGTGCGGCCTAATTTGGAGTTCTGTGTGCAGTTCTGGTCGCCTAATTATAGGAAGGATATGAACAGAGTGGAGAGAGTGCAGAGAAAGTTTACCAGAATGTTGCCTGGGTTTAAGCATCTGGAGTATGGGGAGAGATTGGACAGATTGGGTCTTTATTCTTTGGAGCGTAGAAGGTTGAGAGGGGATTTGATAGAAGTATTTAAGATTATGAAAGGGATAGACAGAATGGATGTGGATAGACTATTTCCGTTAAGAGGAGGAAAGTTTAAAACAAGAGGACATGAGTTAAGAATTAAGGGGCAGAGGTTTAGAGGTAACATGAGGGGGAACTTCTTTACTCAGAGAGTGGTAGCTGTGTGGAATGATCTTCCGGGAGAAATAGTGGCGGCGGAGTCAATTGTATTATTTAAGAAAAGGTTGGACAGGTATATGGATGAGAAGAAGATGGGGGGTTATGGGTATTGTGCAGGGAGGTGGGATTAGAAAGGGGTGTTTGGTTCGGTGCGGACTAGAAGGGCCTAATGGCCTGTTTCTGTGCTGTAATTGTTATGTTATATATGTTATGTTATGTTGTCAATATCTCATTCAAACAAATCTGTACTAAAGTTGAGTTGAGTTTTCCAGAGTTTATTAACGTTGTTAACATTATTATCAATTGCTATACCTAGTTACAAGCAGTTAAAACGTTGTTAGTCAGTGCTGAAACTTGTTAAACATTCAATAAAAATGATAGGATATTCTAATTCCTTACCAATTCGTAGAACAAAGGAAATGAAACTAAAATGTGTAATCACTAACAAGCCGAAGTCCTTGACTCCAAGACATTGCTAGGAGACACTCAAAGCATATGTAAACAACATCTTGAAAGCCTCATACAGAATTTGCTTGCAACCATGAAATATATTTTAACTCTTACAAAGGGTTTGACAGTAACGGATATAATCATGTTTCAATTGCTACTTGTGTTTTGTGTGAATAGCCTGAATTGTAGACTAATGCAGTGGTGGTAACTTCTGGACAATGAGTAATAAAGAAGTGCTATTGATTTAACTCCAAAAAGGTCCAAAAAAAGGACAGTACAGAGGGTTCTCTGCAATATCTGAATATCTAAATAGTGAATTATGTCCAGGAATTAATATATTACTGTTGATTATAATTTGAAAGATATTTTTAAAATACATTTAAAACTCACAGTCATGATAACATTTAACTGGGCTCAGTCCATTGAGTCTACTCAGCTTTCCTTAGCCGAGTGCAGCTGAACAAAGATTACTTATACCGTGTAGTGTGTAGAGTTACCATGCACACAGTGTAGCGTACAGAATTACCGCATACACTGTGTAGCTTACAGAGTTACTGTGTACAACGTGTAGTGTGTAGGGTTACAACATATAGTGTGTAGTGAACAAAGTTACTGTGTATAGAGTTACATGTAGTGTATAGAGTTACAACATATACTGTGTAGTGTACACAATGTAGTGCACAGTTACCGCATCCACTGTGTATTGTACAGAGTTACTGTGCACACTGTGTAGTGTACAGAGGAATACAGAGTTACCTTGTTGTGTAGAGTGTTACTATGTGGTGAACAGAGTTACCATGGAGTGTACAGAGTCACCGTGTATAGTACAGAGAGTTACTGTAGAGTGTATAAAGTTACCGTGTGATTGTACAGAGTGTCTGTGTATGCCGTGTAGTGTAGAGTTACTGTGTACGTCATTTAGTGTACAGTTACCATGTGATTTACAGAGTTACTGTGTATGCTGTGTATACAGAGTTACTGTGTACATCATGTATTGTTGCATGTAGAGTTACCATGATGTGTACAGAGTTACTGTGTATGCCATGTATTGTACAGAGTTACTGTGTATGCCATGTAGTGTACAGAGTTACTGTGTACATCATGTAGTGTTGCATGTAGAGTTACCATGTATCGTACAGAGTTACTGTGTATGCTGTGTAGTGTACAGTTACTGTGTACATTATGTAGTGTTGCATGTAGAGTTACCATGATGTGTACAGAGTTACTCAGTACACCATGTAATGTACAGAGTTACTGTGTATACCATGTCGTGTACAGAGTTACTGTGTACATCATGTAGCATTGCATGTAGAGTTACCATGATGTGTACAGAGTTACTGTGTACACCATGTATTGTACAGAGTTACTGTGTATGCCATGCAGTGTACAGAGTTACTGTGTACATCATGTAGTGTTTCATGTAGAGTTACCATGTCCTGTACAGAGTTACTGTGTATGCCATGTAGTGTACAGATTTACTGTGTACATCATGTAGTGTACAGAGTTACTGTGTACACCATGTATTGTACAGAGTTACTGTGTATGCCATGCAGTGTACAGAGTTACTGTGTACGTCATGTAGTGTTTCATGTAGAGTTACCATGTCCTGTACAGAGTTACTGTGTATGCCATGTAGTGTACAGATTTACTGTGTACATCATGTAATGTACAAAGTTACTGTGTACATCATGTAGTGTTGCATGTAGAGTTACCACAATATGTACAGAGTTACAGTGTACACCATGTAGTGTACAGTGTTACTGTGTATGGCATGTAGCGTTGCATGTAGAGTTACCATGATGTGTACAGAGTTTCTGTGTACACCATGTATTGTACAGAGTTACTTTGTATGTCATGTAGTGTTGCACGTAGAGTTACCACAATGTGTACAGAGTTACTGTGTACACCATGTAGTGTACAGAGTTACTGTGTACATCATGTAATGTACAGAGTTACTTTGTATGTCATGTAGTGTTGCACGTAGAGTTACCACAATGTGTACAGAGTTACTGTGTACACCATGTAGTGTACAGAGTTACTGGGTACATCATGTATTGTTGCATGTAGAGTTACCATAATGTGTACAGTGTTACTGTGTATGCCATGTATTGTACAGAGTTACTGTGTGCATCATGTTGTGTTGCATGTAGAGTTACCATGATGTGTACAGAGTTACTGTGAACATCGTGTATTGTACAGTTACTGTGTATGCCATGTAGTGTTGAATGTAGAGTTACCATGTATTGTACTGAGTTACTGTGTATGCCATGTAGTGTACAGAGTTACTGTGTACGTCATGTAGTGTTGCATATAGAGTTACCATGTATTGTACAGAGTTACTGTGTATGTCATGTAGTGTTGCACGTAGAGTTACCACAATGTGTACAGAGTTACTGTGTACACCATGTAGTGTACAGAGTTACTGTGTACGTCATGTAGTGTTTCATGTAGGGTTACCATGATGTGTACAGAGTTACTGTGAACATCATGTATTGTACAGTTACTGTGTATGCCATGTAGTGTTGAATGTAGAGTTACCATGTATTGTACAGAGTTACTGTGTACATCATGTAGTGTTGCATGTAGAGTTACCACAATGTGTACAGAGTTACTGTGTACACCATGTAGTGTACAGAGTTACTGTGTATGTCATGTAGTGTTGCATGTAGAGTTACCATGATGTGTACAGAGTTACTGTGAACATCATGTATTGTACAGTTACTGTGTATGCCATGTAGTGTTGAATGTAGAGTTACCATGTATTGTACAGAGTTACTGTGTATGGCATGTAGTGTTGCATGTAGAGTTACCACAATGTGTACAGAGTTACTGTGTACACAATGTAGTGTACAGAGTTACTGTGTATGTCATGTAGTGTTGCATGTAGAGTTACCATGATGTGTAGTTACTGTGAACATCATGTATTGTGCAGTTACTGTGTATGCCATGTAGTGTTGCATGTAGAGTTATCATGATGTATACAGAGTTACTGTGAACATCGTGTATTGTACAGTTACTGTGTATGCCATGTAGTGTTGAATGTAGAGTTACCATGTATTGTACTGAGTTACTGTGTATGCCATGTAGTGTACAGAGTTACTGTGTACGTCATGTAGTGTTGCGTATAGAGTTACCATGTATTGTACAGAGTTACTGTGTATGGCATGTAGTGTTGCATGTAGAGTTACCGCAATGTGTACAGAGTTACTGTGTACACCATGTAGTGTACAGAGTTACTGGGTACATCATGTATTGTTGCATGTAGAGTTACCATAATGTGTACAGTGTTACTGTGTATGCCACGTAGTGTACAGATTTACTGTGTAGATCATGTAGTGTACAGAGTTACTGTGTACATCATGTAGTGTTGCATGTAGAGTTACCACAATGTGTACAGAGTTACTGTGTACACCATGTAGTGTACAGAGTTACTGTGTACGTCATGTAGTGTTTCATGTAGGGTTACCATGATGTGTACAGAGTTACTGTGAACATCATGTATTGTACAGTTACTGTGTATGCCATGTAGTGTTGAATGTAGAGTTACCATGTATTGTACAGAGTTACTGTGTACATCATGTAGTGTTGCATGTAGAGTTACCACAATGTGTACAGAGTTACTGTGTACACCATGTAGTGTACAGAGTTACTGTGTACGTCATGTAGTGTTGCATGTAGAGTTACCATGATGTGTACAGAGTTACTGTGAACATCATGTATTGTACAGTTACTGTGTATGCCATGTAGTGTTGAATGTAGAGTTACCATGTATTGTACAGAGTTACTGTGTATGGCATGTAGTGTTGCATGTAGAGTTACCACAATGTGTACAGAGTTACTGTGTACACAATGTAGTGTACAGAGTTACTGTGTATGTCATGTAGTGTTGCATGTAGAGTTACCATGATGTGTAGTTACTGTGAACATCATGTATTGTGCAGTTACTGTGTATGCCATGTTGTGGTGCATGTAGAGTTATCATGATGTGTAGAGTTATTGTGTACACCATGTATTGTACAGAGTTACTGTGTATGCCATGTAGTGTACAGAGTTACTGTGTACGTCATGTAGTGTTGCATGTAGAGTTACCATGTATTGTACTGAGTTACTGTGTATGCTATGTAGTGTACAGAGTTACTGTGTACATCATGTAGTGTTGCATGTAAAGTTAGCATTTATTTTACAGAGTTACTGTGTAGGCCATGTAGTGTACAGATTTACTGTGTACATCATGTAGTGTACAGAGTTCCTGTGTATGTCATGTGGTGTTGCATGTAGAATTACCACAATGTGTACAGAGTTACTGTGTACACCATGTAGTGTACAGAGTTACTGTGTATGTCATGTAGTGTTGCATGTAGAGTTCCCATGATGTGTACAGAGTTACTGTGTACACCATGTATTGTCTTCTTTTTTTTCTTTGGCTTGGCTTCGCGGACGAAGATTTATGGAGGGGGTAAAAAGTCCACGTCAGCTGCAGGCTCGTTTGTGGCTGACAAGTCCGATGCGGGACAGGCAGACACGGTTGCAGCGGTTGCAGGGGAGAATTGGTTGGTTGGGGTTGGGTGTTGGGTTTTTCCTCCTTTGCCTTTTGTCAGTGAGGTGGGCTCTGCGGTCTTCTTCAAAGGAGGTTGCTGCCCGCCAAACTGTGAGGCGCCAAGATGCACGGTTTGAGGCGTTATCAGCCCACTGGCGGTGGTCAATGTGGCAGGCACCAAGAGATTTCTTTAGGCAGTCCTTGTACCTTTTCTTTGGTGCACCTCTGTCACGATGGCCAGTGGAGAGCTCGCCATATAACACGATCTTGGGAAGGCGATGGTCCTCCATTCAGGAGACGTGACCCATCCAGTGCAGCTGGATCTTCAGCAGCGTGGACTCGATGCTGTCGACCTCTGCCATCTCGAGTACTTCGACGTTAGGGATGAAAGCGCTCCAATGGATGTTGAGGATGGAGCGGAGACAACGCTGGTGGAAGCGTTCTAGGAGCTGTAGGTGGTGCCGGTAGAGGACCCATGATTCGGAGCCGAACAGGAGTGTGGGTATGACAACGGCTCTGTATACGCTTATCTTTGTGAGGTTTTTCAGTTGGTTGTTTTTCCAGACTCTTTTGTGTAGTCTTCCAAAGGCGCTATTTGCCTTGGCGAGTCTGTTGTCTATCTCATTGTCGATCCTTGCATCTGATGAAATGGTGCAGCCGAGATAGGTAAACTGGTTGACCGTTTTGAGTTTTGAGTGCCCGATGGAGATGTGGGGGGGGTGGTAGTCATGGTGGGGAGCTGGCTGATGGAGGACCTCAGTTTTCTTCAGGCTGACTTCCAGGCCAAACATTTTGGCAGTTTCCGCAAAGCAGGACGTCAAGCGCTGAAGTGCTTAATCCAGCTCTTCACCATGTATTGTAGAGAGTTATGAAGTATAGTTTCTTGTGGGATTTGAAGCTGAATGAAATGAAAGGAGGGCAAATCCATGCCAGCTACTCTGATCTAGGACTAAAACCAAGGTCATTGCAAATTTCAGGTCAGTTTATTTCAGTGGGGAGACATTAGAGGGAGCCAGCTGTCCAGGTAAAGATCCTTAACAGGGCTGTTGAGGTGAGTGGGGACTGATTACTGTGAAATCTGCTCTGACATCACATGGCAAAGTTAAAATTGAAAGGCAGTGTGCCTTTCCTGGCTTCTCCAGACCAGACGGTGGGGGGTGGTGGTTGGGGTGGGGGGGGGGGGGTTGCAGCCCATTCTCACTCCTAATCATAGCCTTGACATGGACACCATTTGGTGCTGTATGCGTCAACAATGGTGATACTGCCAGAATGCTGCCACTGGTGTGGACCCGAGAGGAGTGAGGAACGGAGATACTGAGCTCCCATGGGGCCCAACCGCCCAGTTAACAGTCATCGGTTCTGTACAGGCTTTAAAAAGTCTGTTAAAGGAGCCAACAGTAGTTTTATTTAAAATCCCGCGACCACAGTGTCTGCGCCCAAGGTGGCGGCACCTCTGATTGGCAGCAGCCACGAGGGGTTGCAGACTCCAGGGGAGTGGTGGGGTGACACAGGGCACCAGAAAACAGGGCCGCCATCCCCCGTCTGAGGAGGAGAAGTAGAGGTACGATCCACAAGGACGGTAACCACGGCAGCAGACCAGTGAGGGGACTCTGTGGCTGAAAGGCCCACACATGTGGCGGGCTGCTGACGATAAACCCATGGGGGCTGCTGGAGACCGCTGTTGGGGGACTTGCGCCGGCCAGGCTGCTGGAGACTGGCTCGAACTGGCTGAAGGGGTACCAAGTATCAGAACTGGGATGCGAAAGGGTGTCAGAGCAGAGGTTCGTATCTGGACCTCGGGTTGCCAATGGTTTGGACTGGACTCTGTGTGCCTGCAGGAGCGCTGGAGGCAAATCTACGGACCCTCTGTGACTCAGGGGGACTACTCTCTTTCCTTTTCTTTCTCTTTCTCTGACTGTAAGAGGTGCTTCAGGCAATTTCTGCTGATGGCGAATTTGTCTGCCTTACAGCAGGCAAAAGGAATTTCATGTAACATGGCACTGTTTCATTACATTGACAATAAATTGAATATTGAATCTTGAGTATTGAGTGGGTGACTGGGACGCATAGAACTGCAGGTCCACAATTTCCATCAGAATGATGGTCAGCATTCCCCCACACCTTGCACTGAGCCTGAACCGGTGTGGTCACTCAAAGAAAATGGGGATCCAAAGAAAGGGACGTCAGCATCTGCACCAGGCAAGGTGGTCAGTCAATCATTCAATACAGACTGTCTGCTTCTAGTCCAGGGAAACCTGGATATAGAATGAATGAATGGGAAACGTGAATCTCTCTGCCTCTCTCCCCCTTCTCTCTCTCACATATGTACTTGTATGTGTACGTGTACACACACACACACACCCTCCTGTTCTCTCTCTCTCTCTCTCTCTCTCTCTCTCTCTCTCTCTCTGTTTTCCCTTTCATCTTTGGACAATTATATTTTTTGATTTTCCAGTGACTACAGGCAAATCATGTGGTACGTTGGTGTTGCTAGGGAAATAATTAGCCCAAACAGAATCTCACACAGACCTTGATCATGATCCTTCCCTTAATCCTTGGTGCTGGGAGGGTGCTGGCTACTTCTGCTGGAATCTACTGATCTCATGGATTATTCCTCCAGTCCTCCCAGATTCAGAAACAACCCCAGGAAATGAAGAGTTAAACGAGCGCTTACCTGTGCGAAGTTTGATTATTATTATTCGAGCAATGGGAGTTGGTGAGTCAACGTGAGATCCCATCCGCGCATGGACAGCCTTTACAGTCCAGAGGGGAGAAACCACTGAACTTAAATGAGCTAAACTAAATGAACCAACCATAACACAAACCTGTGACTGAACATATTTATTGCAACCAAAACATCTTTATCCATAAACAAGAAAAAAGGGGGGGAGGGAGAGGTGGGCACGTTAACTCACCAACTCCCATTGGTCGAATAATAATCATCAAACTTCACACAGGTAAGTGCTCATTTAACTCTTTATTATTCTTCACAATGTATGTTGGTTCGCCAACATGAGAGTTTGTAGTTCCATGGCTTATCCCCTCGGGCGGTCCGAAAGACCATCAGTTCAATGGGTCCCCTTCCTGCGGTCTTGTTCAATCCTCCGTGTGTAGAATGGAAGCAGTGAAACTCAGCCCCTTTGTGTTTAAAGGTTTATTGTAGAACCTATTAAAGGTTCCTCTCATTGCTCCATCCCACCTGGTGAAGGATATTCCATATAGGGCCCTCAGCCCTATCGGCTGTCGAGGACACTGAATGGGACCCAAACTGAGAAATATCCACTTCAGCCACTCTCATGACCTCCCGCAGCCATCTGGCCAACGTCTGGGGGGTAGCCCGTTTATGCGATTTCTTATAGTATATAAAGCAGTATTTCTCATTTAGTCTAATATGTTTTGTACATACAACATATCTTTTTAAACAATCCAACACACATAATCTTTCATCTTCCCCATATGCATACAATAAAAATTCTGTCCCAATTTTCCTTACCTGTTACGTTTCAAAATATCTGTAACTTGAATGCTTACACAGTCCTCCTCCCAATGGAATGTGAGACAAAGTTTGTACCCTCTGGGCCCATGTCAAGGCTACAAGCATTATCAGCTTATGGGACAGGCGATGTAAGTCCAAACTGGAATTGGTGACAGTAGCCTTAAAAAGTCCAAAACAATTTTTATGTCCCAAATATCCTTATATTGGGGTATCGGAGGACACAAGTGGAACACTCCTTTCATAAATCTTTTGATCAGGTTCATCATCTCGTGCTCAGAGCCGTGGAAAGTCAAGAAAGCAGCCAGTGCACTCTCGGATGTATTCACCGTGCTGTAGCTGGTCCCCTGCACATAGAACATATCGGTTAGAAAACTCAGTGCGCCTCCGATAGAGGCTGACTGTTCATTCAGTCCAATTTGGGCACAGTACTTTTTCCATTTCCCCACATAGGAGGCATACTGTTTCTGAGTAGACTTTCTCCAAGATGCCCGCAGGATGTTCAGAGTTCTTGGCTGCAGAACGTTAATGTCGATCTTCGCTCTCCAATCCTGCAACCTAACAGATGTAAGTGAGACAATGGATGAGATATCTTTGACACCGGTTGGATTAGCAGACCTCTGCTTTTTGTGAATATCAACGGAGTCCCCACCATAAGCTCAAAGAGTATAGGGAACCAACATTGGGAAGGCCAATTAGGGATGACCAGCAATCCCAAGGCACTGTCTTCCTGTATCTTATTCAGGCACTTCGCCACCAAGGCAAACGGGGGAAACACATAAAAGTTAAATGTTGACCATGTGATGAATCTGTGTCATGCTGACAGTCTTTCGCTGTGCTTAGTCTGCTCTCCTGACATTGGACGTGTATTATCTCTACCACTAAAGACACTCCCCTTGGCTATAACTGTGTATGCACCCATTATCATTTATTTTTGTATTACTAAGTTTCTGTTAATAAAAGCTATGATTTCTGGTTAACTGGCACTTCAGACCAGTCTAGGGTAAAGGCGTCAATGGCCTCCACTTGGGGATCTGGCAGCCAGGACACGAACCTCAGAACCTGGGCATTAAGCCTGGATGGAAACAAATCTATCTCTAGCATGGCAAAGGTGTCTGCTAGCAGTTTAAAATATTTCTTACCCAGAGTCCACTCAGTGCTATCATTGAATTTCCTGGACATCAGATCTGCCTGAATGTTGATCTGACCCGGCAGGTAGGCAGCAGTAACCCAAATGCTCCTCTGAATACACCAGTGCCAAGTCTCAATGGCTAATTTGTTACAGGAAGGAGATTTGAGACCTCCCATATTATTGAGGTAGGCCACAGCTGAAGTGTTATCTAACCTCAGCAGTACATGAATGTCATCTTCTCTCGCACATAAAGACTTTAGTGCTAAAAAAATCCGGCAGCATTTCCAATAATTGATGCCTGATTTTGAGGCCTCCCTGAGCTCTCTGTCTGTCCATCTGCCCCCAGTAGAAACCTTTATATTCATGGCTCCCCAACATTTGCCACTGGCATCTGACCTGATCTCCAGGTCCACCTTTCTGAGCTCCATCCTCGCGTAAGCCCACGAGATAGGGTCGATCCACCATACCAGGTTGGATCTGCCCTCACTTATTAGCATCTTGGTCTAGGTAACCGATTACCATGTGCCCCTCTTTCCTGAGCCTAGCAAACACTGGCTTCAGTAACTTGGTAAATGCCTTGGGCGCTGAGCTCAGCCCATTCGGCAAAGCCTTATATTGCCATAGCTATCCCTTCCAGGAAAATGTCAAGAACTTCCTGTACTGTGGGCAGATCATGACCGAAAAATATACGTTTTACAAATCTATCGAGGTCATGTAATACCCCTTACGTTACATTCGTTTAGATCCGATAGATCCAGTATCACTCTAGTGCAGTCACTTCTTTTGGGTCGCGTGAAGTTGTTTGATACAAACTCATGTTTTTCATGGCTAAAACATTCAAAAACGTTTTTCCTTTTTAATGCCATGTACAGCCTCTGTCAGTTGCAGTCTGCATATGTATGTATATAGATCCTCCTTATTGGAGAGGTTTTCTGTGGGTCAAATTTGATTTTATACCCCTTCACTGTCTACTGAATAGAAGCATCAGTGGCAATATTACACTGTTTGTCATAGAATAGCATTAATTGACTGCCAACTGTGAAAGCCTTGTAATTATCAAGTGTACTCAATTGTAATTGCGTTGGATTCACTTCTCGACCCACCTTGTCTGCAGGCTGGTGCATTCTGGATACATCCCCGTGAAGCACTTTCAACAGGAAAATTCTGCTGCCGGTGTCTCCACGGTGGGCGTTGCCCTAAAAAAGACATGCTGGCTGTAGCCGCTTGGAGCGAGAAACTGCCTCGGATAACCGGCTTAAATTCCCCCGCATACCTGCGATAGGGATGAAACATAACAGTTTCTCTTGCTTGTGCTCTCAGACCTCTGACCATGCCAGCTGCTCCCTTCTGCTACTCATTCAAATCTTTCACCTGTTTGCTGAGACCATCACCAAATAGAAATTTCATTACAGAGTTAGATAGTCTGCACAAATGAGCATATCTTACATTAAGGTCGAGCTTGATCAGCTCTTTCCTGAAGGCATTCAGTTCATAGTTTGCATGGGATAACAGTCCGAGAGCATCTTGTTGGGTTTCCGATATATCGTGTGAGAGCGTTTGTGCGAATGCAGCGATACCTTTAACCAGTAACCCCTGTAGTCTTTGCAATTTCATGTCTTTTGCCCTTGTGGGGACCTTTAAATTGTCCCATATCACGGAGTTTACCTTAGGCACCTCCAACAGAGGGCAGTTAACAGGTTACTTCCTGATGGGTTCTTCTAGTACCGTCTCCTGAAAAGCATTTGACATCATATATGTTATAGATCCTGCAATATGATCCTCTAGTGGTTGACTGATATCCCTTGGTACTGCAAACTTCGCAGCAATAGCCGGTATATTCTCCTCATGGCTGGCCTGAGCAGTGTATGTCAATTTGGGCAACTCCGCCTCCATTACCGGCCCCTCATCATCTTCCCATGTATAATCATAAATTTCCTCCCCCTGCTCTGATGGGATAGGAAACCTGCTCACCATGGCCGTCACCAGTTCCTCTAATTTGTCCAGATGGCTTACAATTTCATCGCTAGTCGAGGCCTCTACCCTCTGGTAGGCCTTACTCTCGAGCCCCGATCGAGCGGGTGCACGTCGTGCAGAGACCTCGCCCTTCTTCGGGCTTTTTCTGGAAACATTCATGTTAAGTTTGACTCAGGTCCTACCTACTCTTGTGCGGGTGTAGAGCTCGTTGAAAGAATCAAAGACTTGTTGATCCAAACCAAGGCTTTTATTAGCAAAAGACAGGAGCTCTTCACAGGTGGCCGACCAGTCCGGAATGATCCGACTTGTCTAGGGACACAACCCTTTAAGGCCCAGACGATAGGTGTGGCTTAGCTCTCAGCCAATCGCTGTAAGCACAGTCTAGATACAGTAACTATATACACTATGTACATTGGTGATAGATCTGTACTATCACAGCGGGGTACTCCCCCTCTCTGCTACTCGATGTACTGAGGTCTGATTGTCTCATGCAGCTCACCTCATGCAGCGGCATAACAGTATCACTGCTTGCCTTTTGAGGCCCCAGCTTCCACGAAGCCAGGTCGGTACAGCCAGATTTGGACCCCGCCTTCAGCAAAGGTAGGTCTCTTTCGCCTGATCTCACCCTGAGTGGAGGTGGATCGGCATCGCTGCTATCGTTTGCAAACCCCAAATTCAATGAAGCCAGGTCAGTGCAGCCAACCTTGGGGCCCCACCTTCAACGAAGGTAGATCTCTGTCACCTGATCCCACTCCCAATGGAGGTAGATCAGCCTGGCTGCTCCACAGCTGGGACACTGCACCCCAGCAGGCCCGCTGGATTTTTGGGACTAACAAAGCGCTACAGGGGCTCTTCTTGGAGTCCTTCCTCCTTGGGATCTTGCCGCCCTGCCTCTGCCCCAGTCCATCATCGGTACCGAGAAACCTTTCGCCAGTTATCCCGGACCTTTTCCAGTACATATTGGCCTCCGGAGGGCTATCTCAGGGTCTCCCCTCATCGAGAACCGGGAACCTCCCACCAGTAGTTCCGGAATTTTTGCCGCTCCCCTCCTTCTCCGGAGGGCTTGTTCGGGGATTTGATTCCATTTTGTGGATCGCTCCCCTGCGATCTCCTTCAGGGCTCTGCTCCTGCAGGCCTGCTATTTTAGTGGTTTTTTGGGGTCACTCTACTGCGATTCCCCACTGATTCAGCGCTTTTGTTCCCCTGCCAAAAAATGCGTGCTGCTCCTCGCAAGTCAACATATGTAATGGCTGTGCATGCGCAGATGGGATCTCATGTTGGCGAGCCAACTTACATTGCAAAGAATAATGTCCTGCAGCATCTGTCATTGAGTCTTTGTCCCATTTACCTGCATTTGGCCCATATCCCTCTATACCTTTCCTATCCATGGAGCTGTCTAAATGTTTCTGTAATTGTTTCCATTTCCACAGCTCGTTTCCACAAACCCACCTCAAGTCCCTTTTAAATCTCACCTTAAATTTACAATAAAAATAAATCGAATCTCTGAGGGAAGAGAAACAATGTTTCAGGTAGAAGACCCTTCAGTCTCTCCCGCTGAGTGTTTCCAGTGATTTCTGGTTTTCCTTCAGGTTTTCAGCACCTGCAGACTTTTCAATTTTCCTACTCATTTATTTCTCACAATCACAGCTCCACCCTCAGTCCCAAACCAGTTTTGAAACAGCAGGCTTGTGATTTCCAGTTCGAGAGAGAACGTGTTGGCATTTTATTTCTGCTGTAATTTCTTTTGACAGGTTTCGATAATTTTACTCAGACCGTCCCTGTAGCTCCATCTGTGCATAAACATTCAGTTGGAGATCTGAGCAATTCTAGATTGTCCTTCAGACGGATCCAGCCTGACCAAACCAAGGGCCTCAGAAACTCGCCAGCAAAGCCCAAAGCACACTATGAACAATGCCCACTTGATATGCAAAGGGAATCAGGCAATGTCTTTTCCGGTTCTTATCTTCATATTCCTTTTTACATTTGGTTCTTATTGCCCTTGGCATCTGTCAGCTACTGGGAGATTAATCACTTCAATTAGATTTGATTAGGTCTGCTCATGGTTATATGACACAACACAATCTCTGACAAGTGTGGTTTCAATGCTGGAACCACACTCCACATATTAGCTGAGTACAGGAAGTTGCAATGGCCCTCGGGAGGGTCCCTTCAATTAAAGGATTCCTGTTCACTTTCTTGAAGAGAAGTTGGATAAAATGAAGTACACAAACGTGCTGGAGAAACTCAGCATGCCATGCAGCTTCCATGGAGAGTAATAGGCAGTTGACACTTCAAGCCTGAGCCCTTCCTTAGGTATTTGGTTAAAACGAATGCATCATTTCATTACAAGACAACCAAAGGCAAATGAGAATGCAAACTAGACCTGGATGTTGCACTCTCATTTGTTGTGACACCTCCCACAGTGCAACAATGCACACTTGTCTAAATTGCACGCCGCCTTCCATTTCTCTGCCCAGATCTCCATCTGACTTACATTCTGCCCTATCCCTTGATTGCCTTCCTCACTATCTACAGAATTGTTAATTTTTGTGTCATCTGGAAATTTACTGATTAGACCATCTACATTTGCATCCAGATCATTTATATACATTACAAAAAATGGAGGTCCCAATACTAATCCCCACAAAACACCACTGGTCATAGACCTCCACAGAGAAAGAAATAGACTTCCACTGAACTAGACTGGCTTTAACTAATAATACCATGCATTCCCAAATGTGAGCAAATTCTATCCCAAAAAATATTCTCCAATAATGTTCCTGTCACTGTTGTAAGGCTCCCTGGCCAACAATTTCCTAGTTTGTTCTGAGTCTCTTCTTAAACAAAGAAACAACATGGGTTTGGACAGCCAAGGACAGTCAGCATGGCTTTGTGAGTGGTAAATAAGAACCTTAGAGTTTTTAAAGGAGGTTACAAGAAAAAAAAAATGAAGGAAAGTCTGTGAATGTTGTCTACATGGACTTTAGAAAGGCCTTTGACAAGGTTGCGCATGGGAGGTTAATTCAGAAGGTTCAGACGCTTGGTATCCATGCAGAGGTTGTAAACTGGATTCAAAACTGGCCACGTGGGAGAAGACAGAGAGCGGTAGTGGATAATTGCTTCTCAGTCTGGAGGCCTGTGACTGGTGGTGAGCCTCAGGAATCTGTGCTGAGACCATTGTTATTTGTTTTCTATATCAATGATCTGGATGATAATGTGGGAAATTGGATCAGCAAGTTTGCTGATGACACTAAGATTGGAGGTGTTGTGGACAATGAGGAAGGCTTTCAAAGGGATCTGGACCAACTGGAAAAATGGGCCAGAAAATGGCAGATGTAATTTAATGCAGATAAGGGTGAGGTGTTGTATTTTGGAAGGACAAACTGAGGTAGGACATACACAGGAAATGGTAGGGCCCTGAGGAATGTGGAGGAGCAAAGAGATCTGAGAATACAGATTCATAATTCCCTGAAAGTTGTGTCACAGGGTTGTAAAGAAAACTTTTGGCATCTTGGCCTTCATAAATTAAAGCATTGAGAATAGGAGTTGGGATGTTATTGTGAGGTTGTGTAACACATTGATGAGGCCAAATTTGGAGTATTGTGTGCAGTTCTGGTCACCTAACCACAGGAAGGATATCAATAAGATTGAAAGAGTGCAGAGAAGATTTACTAGGATGTTGCCAGGTCTTCAGGAGTTGAGTTACAGGGAAAGATTAAAAGGGTTAGTACTTTATTCCTTGGAGCAAAGAAGAATGGGGGGGAAATTAGATAGAGGTTTACAATATTATAGCTAGAGTAAATAGAACATAGAACAATACAGCCCAGTACAGGCCCTTTGTCCTCAATGTTGTGCTGACCCATTTATCCCTTCCCAGAAAAAAGTACTAAATCCTCCCTACCCCATAACCTTCTATTTTCCTTTCATCCATGTGTCTGTTTCTCTTAAATGTCCTATATGTTTCAGCCTCCACCATCATCCTCGGCAAGCCATTTCGGGCATCCATAAGTGTCTGTAAAAAACTTACCCCTGATGTCTCCCTTAAACCTCCCTCCCCTAACTTTATACATATGTCCTCTAGTATTTGTTGATCCTGCCCTGGGAAACAGGTGCTGGCTTTCTACCCTATCTATGCCTCTCATAATCTTGTAGATCTCTATGAAGTTTCCTTTCATCCTTCTATGCTCTAAAGAGAGAAGTCCTAACTCTGCTAACCTTGCCTCATAAGACATTTCCCAATCCAGGCAACATCCTGGTTAATCTCCCCTGCCCCTCTTCATAGCCTCCACATGCTTCCTATAATGTGACCAGAATTGAACACAAGTGTAGTTTTACCAAAGATTTGTAGAGTTGCAACATGTCCTCCCTACTCCTGAATTGAATTCCCTTATTAATGAAGCCCAGCATCCCATAGGCCTTTTTAACTTTCCTATCAACCTTTGCAGGATCTTGAGGGATGCATGGATTTGGACTTCAAGGTCCCTCTGTTCATCTACACTCTTTAGTAGCCAACCATTAACCCTGTACTCAGCCTTCTGGTTTGTCCTTCCAAAATGCATCATCTCACACTTATCCAGATTGAACTCCATCTGCCACTTTTCTGCCCAACTCTGCATCCTGTCTATATCCTCTTGTAAACTTCACCAGCCTTCAGCTCCATCCACAATTCCTCCAACCTTCATGTCATCCACAAACGTACTGACCCATCCTTCTGTCTCTTCATCCAGGTCATTGATAAAAATCACAAAGAATTAGGGTCCCAGAACAGATCTTTGCAGCACTTCACTAGTCACCGACCTCCGGGCAGAATACTTTCCTTCCACTACTACTCTCTGCTTTCTTCCTACAAACCAACCTTTTATCCACACAGCCAAAATTCCACTGATCCTGTGCCTCATGACTTTCTGGATGAGTCTCTCATGGGGACCTTGTCAAATGCCTTGCTAAAATCCATGTAGACCACATCTACTGCCCTACCTGCATCAATTTCTTTTGTTACCTCCTCAAAAAAACTCACTTAAGCTCATGAGGCACGACCTTCCCTTTACAAAACCATGCTGACTTCCTTGAGTAGACTGGACTTCTCCAAATGCTCATAGATCCTATCCCTTAAGAATCCTCTCCGTTAGTTTGCACACCACTGACATAAGACTCACTGATCTATAATTCCCAGGATCTCTCTATTACCATTTTTAAACAAGGGCACTACATTTGCCATTCTCCAATCCTCCAGTATCTCCCCTGTGACCAAAGAGAATTCAAAGATGATAGCTATTGTCCCAGCTATCTTTTCCCTCCCTTTCCACAGCAGCCTGGGATATTTCGCTTTCGGCCCCAGGGACTTAACAATCTTGATGTTTTTAAGAAGATCCAACACTTCCTTAATCTCCACATTGTCCAACACACAGGCCTGTTCTATTCCAACCTCACCCTGATCAAGATCCTTTTAATAGTGAAGCAAACTATTAATTTAGGACTTGCCCAACCTCCTCTACCTCCAGGCACATGTTGCCTCCTTTATCCTTTAGTGGCCACACCTTCATTCTTGTCATCCTTTGTTAAATGTGAGTAAGCTCTTTCCACTTAGGTTAGGAGAGATAAATATGAGACGACAGGACTTTAGCGTGAAAGAGGAAAGGTTTAGGGGGAACACTCAGAGAGTGGTGAGAGTTTGGAACGAGTTGCCATCTGCTGTGGTAAATGAGGGCTCACTCTTAAGTTTTAAGAATAAATTGGATAGATACATGGATGGGAGTGTTCTGGAGAGTTATGGACGGTGCAGGTCAATGGGACAAGCGGAATGATATTTTGCCACAGACTAGAAGGGCCCAATGGCCTTTTTTCTGTGTTGTAGTATTCTATGGATCTATGAGTTACTCTTCAGTCTTGTGGAACCTTGCATCCAGCTAAAGAATAATCTTCTGTCTCTCTTACACTTCTTAAATCCCATTGGTTAACTCCTGTCCCCATGGCTCATGTAGGATCCAGATACCATCTCACCCAAATTCCTCAGCGACCCACGGTTGAGAGAAGGAACTAAATGGACAAGGCTCACCTCAAGATGTCCAAGACATTGGGGTCATGTGGAACTCCTGCTCCACTGCCTTAGAGCAAATCTCAGTTATATGCAGACCCTTCTATAGTGACTGTGATCCAATAACTAATGGCTTGAAGGCTAAGTGAGACATGTATTAGTGATGCTTTTTCAATTAGTTTCAATACAAATCCAGGTGTATTTTAATCCTTTATTTTAACACATGAACTTGAAATTATCTTCTTTAACGTTGAAATGAAATATCCATAAATGACATCTGTATAAACTTCCAGTAACATTTATGATCATGGTCAACTAAAGTGATGGCGATCTCACTCACCCTTTCACTGCCATGTTTTTAATATTCTATGTAAAAATACCCGAATGCACCACGCATGTGCACAACAAAGATGGCCGCAGAAAGCCAAATAAACTCAGGTTGTCTCTGACAACTGCACAGGAACCGACGGGACCCCGACCTAACAAGGTAAGTAAAGAAATTATACATTTGGGTTCTTACATATTCTGTCTATCCTGAGAGTTCTCAATCAGTGATTCTTACTGATGTTTATATCCTTTCTGATGCCGATTACAAACAGCTAGTCACATAGCTGGATGATGTTGCCAGGAAACAAGAGACAGCCCACCCCAACGCACGACAAATCATCATCAGTAACTTTAACCAGGCCTGTCTCAAGAAAACCCTGCCCAATTACTACCAGCACAGAACCTGCTATACTGGAGGGCACAATCACGGGTACACCAAGATAAAGAAAGCATACCATTCTTTTGGCAAGTCAGATCACCTGACAGACCCTAAAAAGAGAAGCTCCAGATATCAGAACAGCCAGAAGGTGGACATGGGATACTGAAGAACGGTTACAGGACTGCCTCAAGTCAGTGGATGTTCAAGAACTCAGCTGAGGAATGGATACACCAGGGTCATTATATATTTTATCAAAACTACTGTTGATGAGCTTGTCCTCACCAAATCTTTTGGGGGTTTTCCCAACCAGAAGCCCTGGATGAACAATGAAATCCACAATCTGCTGAGAACCAGATCATAGGCCTTTAAGTCCAGAGATCAAGATCACTGCAGAAAGAGAATATACAACCTATGAAAAGAAATCTCCCAGACAAAGTGGAGATTCCAGAAAAAAATGGAAACAATGAAGGATACCTGACAGCTGTGAAAGGGGCTAAACCCGGCACAACCCGGTACAAAATCTAGTGCAGGAGACAGCAAGTCTTCACTCCCAAATGAACTCAATGCCTTCTACATCCAATTTGACTACCAGAACTTGGACAAGCCACTGCACACCCAAATGATGATCCTCCATTGTCCGTATCTAAGGATGTCATGCAGGCTGCCTTCAGGAGAGTGAATCCAAGGAAAGCATCATCCCCTCAGAACTGATCAGTAAACTCCAAGAGATGGGTCTCAATACCCCACTGTGTAATTGGATCATGGATTTCCTCACCTCAAGACAAACATCAGTGAGGATTGGTAAGAACATCTCCACAATCTTCATCAGCACCGGAACACCACAGGTAGCATTGTTAAGCCTCTGCTCTATTTACTCTACAGCTCTGGTTGTATGGCTTGGTTCAACAATAACACCATCTACAAATTTGCTGATGACAGCAGGGTAGTGGGTTGTACAAAAAGGGGCAATGAATCAGCACACAGAAGGGACATTGAAAACTTGCCTGAATGGCTTAATAACAACAGCCTCACACTCCAAGTCACCAGACTCAAGGAGCTGTTGTGGACTTCAGGAAGGGAAAACCAGAGGTGTACAATCCAGTGATCATTGAGGGGGATCAGAGGGAGAGAGAGTGAGCACATTTAAATTTCTGGGAGTCACTATTTTGGAGGACATTTCCAGGACCCAACACACAAATTTCATCATGAAGAAAGCATGTCAGTGCCACTACTTTCTCAGGAGATATGACATCGAAAACCTTGGCTAACTTCTACAGATGTGTAGTGGAAGGTTTGCAGACCGGCTGCATCACGGCCTGGTATGGGGACAGTAATATCTCTGAGTAGAAAGCCATGCAAATTAGTGGGCACTAAAATCAAACACTAAACTCTTCCCAGCACTGAGCAAATCTACAGGGAACCCTGCCATCACAGAGCAGCAGCAATCATCAAGGACCCACACCATCCAAGATATGCTCCATTCACACTGCTGCCATCAGGAGAGAGGTCTCGGTACCACAAGACACACACCATCAGGTTCAAGAACAGCTGCTCCCCATCCAACATCAGACTCCTTAATGACAAACTTGATCAGAGACTCATTTAAGGACTCTTACTTTGTGGGCAATTCATTTGGGTCATTTACCCTGTTTGGAATGGAAAGGAGAGGTCAAGAGGTCTCCTGCGTGTTGTGATAAATAAATGACTATGTTTCACTAAGGTTTGGAGACAGTTTATCTGCGATCAACCTGAGAAACTCAGCAGACTCATTCTTTCAGCCAGTGCCTAACATGGAGCTCCAGCTGGAGAGAAGGGGCCTAATCTTGTTTCTCTGTCCATGATGAAGCCTTTGAAGCAAGGATGTGTGATTTATATGTTCCTAACGCCTCTGAAGAACAAATACCTGCTTTGAAATTCAATCTGCTATTTTGCAGGCCAAATAACACTGTTGTTATAACAACCTCCTTTGAAGAAGACCGCAGAGCCCACCTCACTGACAAAAGGCAAAGGAGGAAAAACCCAACACCCAACCCCAACCAACCAATTTTCCCCTGCAGCCGCTGCAACCGTGTCTGCCTGTCCCGCATCGGACTTGTCAGCCACAAACGAGCCTGCAGCTGACGTGGACATTTACCCCCTCCATAAATCTTCGTCCGCGAAGCCAAGCCAAAGAACACTGTTGATATTGCGAAGATTTAAAAATAAAGGTGAGTATTGAGGTTGGCAGAAGGTTAGTGGGTGAAGTAGTAAAGATCCAATCAAACCCTGGAAACCACCAGCATTTTAACTCTCATGCTGCTCTGGTTCCGGATCAAAGCCACTCTGATTGGCATGTGCTCACAGATCCACTCCTCTGGCAAAGATAAGAAAGACTTGCATTTATATAGTGCAGCGCCAGCAGTGTTCACTATGGGCTTGCACAGCAGATTTCAGATTTCAGATTTATTGTCAGAGTACATACATGACATCACATACAACCCTGAGATTCCTTTTTCCTGCGAGCAAGGCAGAATTATCCCTAATTGGTAGTGCAAAAAAATAAACTGTATACAGCATAAAACATGTAAATAAGCAAAGAACTATAAATAGATAATGAATGTAAACAAACTGACTGTGCAATATAGAGAGAACAAAAAGAAAATCAATAGAGTGCACAAGTAAGAGTCCTTAAATGAGCCTCTGAATGAGTTTGATGTTGAAGAGTCTGATGGTGAAGAGTCTGATGGTGGAGGGGTAGCAGCTGTTCCAGAACCTGGTGGTGCGAGCCTTGTGGCACCGACACCTCTTTGCTGATGGCAGCAACGAGAACAGAGTGTGTGCTGGGTGGTGTGGGTCTTTGATGGTTGCTGCAGCAGCAGATTTCTGCACAGCAAGATTTCACCAAAGTGAACGACCTGATGAGCAGGCCAGCCATTTATGAGGGTTAGCTTGACCTTGGCCATGGAGGTTCCTCTTACAGGGATTGTGACTGACAGCGGAGAGTGACGGTTTGTGCTGGATACCCATCCACCACCAAGGCCAGAGCAGCTCCTGGAGCAGCTGGGAGCTGCTGGGAATTAACCTGACATGTCTGTTGTGTTAAAAGGCTGGGCACCCAGTTTAATATTGCTCCTCTGCTTTGAGCACGCTTGCTTTGAATTTTTAAATCCAAATCGACACTGGAGAGCGGTGACCTTTTTGCAATGCCTTGATGGAGTGCAGAACTGAGCTTTTCACTGAATCTTGGTATGTGATAATACACTAAACTCTGAATGATGGCCCAGACATGGCCCAGACATGCAGTAACCCTTGCTCCTCAAAACTCTCCCAAGCCCTTGTCATTGAACTGAGCTTTGCAAGGGGAGCAAACTGTACAACCTTGTGCAATTCATGTGCATTTAATATCCTCAACAAGGATGGTATGGATCTATTTCAATACCAAATCTTAGCAAGTTCTGTCCTCACCTGGGTCCCACCAATAAAGCTTTGCTTGGCAGGTTCGCCAGCTCCTGCTCCACTACTTCAGCCATTGGTCACAGGCTGATCTCATTCATTTAGGTCCATTTGAGGTTCTTGTGGCTAAAGGCTTCTGGCCTCTTAGAGCTTGAGGTCAAAGCTACCGACATTGGTTCCTGTTCTGAAAGTCCACTTGTGGCACCATCTCCCTGTACAATGTGAGGTGGGTTCACCCCTCTCTTGCCCACCAACACCACCATCATTTGAATTGAGGTGTTCCTCTCCCCTGGCTGCAACCTGGGGATCACAGGAATTGGGAGAGAATGTGAAACCAAGATCCAGACTCACCCACGGGGCAAACGATTCGGGGAGGAGCAAAGGAAGTCCCAGCCAACCTTCCCCTCAATCCTGCTCCAGCTTCCCATGAGATTGGAGCCTGTTCCCCATTATCCTCACTTCCCCCAAAATCTACTTTTTGAAGCTCAATAAGATCCCTTGTTTGTCATGGACACAAAGGGCCCAAATTGTGTTTGTTTGCTTTGAAAAAGCAAACAAGGAGGTGCCACTGGTCTAGCTCCCCCACCCCCCCTAACCCTATCAACACCAGAGAGAGAGACAAAGAGAGTGACTCAGACTCCATGGAAAATTCAAAAACTTTTCAAGGAAGAAAATCTTCCCAGTCCCTGTGGTCACTCTGAAACCCGGTTGTCGGTGGCCCAGCAGGAAATACATCCTCTCACCATCCACTCTGTGAAGGATCTTCTCCTTCCATCCACCTCTTACTCTTTTAAACTTCAATGAGCCTAATCTACTCAAAGCTTTCATCGCTATCCATCAACTAATCACATTTTCCAGGGTGCTCCATTTCTCTACTATTCCACAATGGCTTGCTGGTGGGGACCTGCCCTGTGGTGGTGAGATGGACGAATGCATGGTCTTCTGTTTTGGTAACCTGACCCAGAGAATACAGAACAAAGCTGCTGGAAATGCGCCGGCCCAACCCACAGGCAGGAGCATAAAATAACCCAAAACTGATGTGAAAATTGGTACCTTTCCTCATGGGTAGTTGTTAATGACAACTTGATTGATGAGATTCAGCAAAGAATTTGGTGTATTGACAAAACTCAAGCAGTTTATCTGATAGGCGTAGTCTTCAACTAAATGTCCACCTTGAATACAAATTCCACTCTTAACTCCCCATCTCTTGCCTTCCAATGACAAAGGTGCTCAACTCCGGAACAGAAAACAACAGCAGACTGCTGGAGGAACGGGCCTAGAATGGCTGGGTGGCACGGTTAGTCCAGCAGTTAGCACAAGTGGCCCAGGTTCAAATCCGCCGCTGTCTGCAAGGAGCTTGTACGTTCTCCCCGTGCTTCCCGGTATTCCACTTTCCTCCCACCCTCCAAAGACACACAGGTTTGGAAGGTTATTTAGGTGTATTTGGGGCAGCACAGGCTCATGTACTGGAAGAGCCTGTCACCGTGCTGTATATCTCAATTAAATTCGGCTCATCTGTTCTGTGCTAAACAATGATTATTCTGTCAGGTCTATTTACCTGAACTCAGCTCTCTATCTCCCATTCATGTACCTATCCGATCTTCTCTTAAATGTCAAAATCAAACCAGCATACACCATCTCTTCTGGCAGCTGACTGAAACAGCGAGCATCTCTCCACCTCCACAGGCACTGTCTGCTCCGTTGAGTTCAACAGCCATTTGATTCTTACCTGTTGACTTGAGAAGGCTGGAAAATGAGGTTGACATGTCCAAGGATGGTGACTGAAATGATCAACTCTTCCTTGGACTCAGGAACCGATTACCTATTTCTCCAGCTCAGTGTGGGTGTGTTGATTCGCCAGAGCATCGGTGATGAAGAAAAATCCAGTACATCTCTTAAAGGAACCTGCCCTCCCCTTTCACATTCTCCAATGGTCTTCTTTCCCTTGCTTGCATTTCAAGTGTAATTGTAGTCGTACTGCTGACTGACCAGGTGTGAGTTGTATGTTCGAGACTCTCTCGTTAGCAACCAGCAAATTTAATTTGCTTGACAGAATCAGATCTAATCTCACAGAGAGAAAGTGCAAATAGATGGCAAGAGCCAGCAAAAGTGTGGATGAGACTGTCAGCGATTACCTCCTGTAGTGCTGTTTGTCAAGGCTGGTCCCAAGCAGCTACATCTAGCTCAGTGCTCCATGGGCAAGTCCAGGATGCACACTGACACAAGTCAACCATCACCGGAAGATCAGCTCTGTGCATGACACACTTTGGTCTTCCAGAGCAGGGAGTTGTCACCTGGCATATTCCAAGGTTCAGGAGTAACCAACACACAATGATAGACCAGAGTTTCAGGTACTGTGCCCTCTGCACACTGAGGAGCTTATCCTCCAGTCAGCCTCTGTCTGTCCATCGGCTCGTTGGAACAAATTTGATACCAAGATTGCATTATATTCACACAATGACGCTGTAACTAACAACAAAGGAATATCCTTCTTCAATTATTGCAAATTTCACAAATAATGTATATTTTAGAAAACAAAAATCCCTATCCCGCTATCAAGCCATAGAGTTGTGCAGCACAACTCTTCAGCCCAACAAACCCATACCAACCCCTTTGCCCATTTACATTAATCCCATTGGCCCTCATTAGCACCATCTCCTTCTCTCTCTTGTGTATTTCATTCTCTGTCCAAGTGCCTCTTAAATGTAGTGACTGCATCAGATTCTATCGCCTCCTCTGGCAGCAGGTTCCAGATATCAACAACCCTCTGGGTGCAAAATTACCTCTCAGAGCCCCTTTAACCCAAATTATCCATCCCAGGATCAGAAACCTGTGTTAGTCTCTCAGACAGCATCAGTATGGAAAATGGTTGGCATGCCATCATTATGGAAACCTTGTGAAAGGTCAAGTCAAGTTTATTGTCATCTAATTCCACAAGAATAACTCGATGAAACAATTTTCATGGTCCTCAACACAAAACATGCAGGCTCACAACCAGATAAAACACACATACAGACAAAAAATATGCAGGACAATAATTTACATATACAAATAAATAAATAAATAAATAAATAGATTTTGTTTCGTGAATCTGAGAGCCTCAGATGGTTGGTGTGAGCAGTTGCTTTGGTCGTTCAGTGTTCTCACTGACCTTGGGAAGATACTGTTCCTCACCTGGTTGTGCAGGCTCTGATACTGCTGTACCTCTTGTACTCCTGTATCTGAAAGGCATCCTACAAATGTACTATAATGTATCCATACAAATTCAATGCATAAAATAGAAAGTTAGAGAAAGGGTATTTTATTTAATGCTGCAGAAAAAGATAACCCGTCATTAGCTGTTGATCATTTAATACAAATTTTGTTCATGATCAGATGTTTTACAAAGAATTTAAAACAAAAGAACTGAACTATTTGTGCTAATATAGTCCTGGCCTGAACATCAGTAGTCAGTGTTCATTCTCTACATGTTCCTGCTCATGAACATTCATGAGTTCAGCAAATAACCAAGAATGCTTCGCCACCCCACCTATATCAGCTTTTCTCAGGGATTTCTCTCTGGCACTCCCCAGTCGATCCATTTTCTCTCCCCACCCACCCTTCCACCCCCTCAGGCACTTCCTACTGTAACTGTAGAAAGCATAAAACCTGTCCTTGCATCTCCATCCAGAGCCTTCTGGGTGATTCAGAACTTTACCTGCACCTCATCCAGCCTGATCCGGAGTATCCAGTGTGGCCTCCCCTGGATTGGTGAGACCACAGGTTCACATAATGTGTCCCTCAGAGTGCTCTCTCTGACCGCAGAAACATGGCTGTTTGACGCATGAACCCCATTCTGGCCTAAAAGAAACACACTTAGGTTTGTGAAATAAAAACAGTAGAAGATAGAAATATGAAGCAAAACCAAAAAATGGCCAGAAGGCATCAGTGAGAAGAGAAGCAGAGTCAGTATTTTGGATCCAGGACCCTTAATCCAACCTGGAAACGCAAGACAAATGTGTCTTGCATGCAGAGAGCGTGAAGGACGGAGAGGATGTTCACAATGGGGGTCAGAATTAAGTCAACATACAACCTAGAGCAGTGTCTGTCTGCTCTGAACACTATTTCCAAATCAAACAAACTCTGCAGCTTGCACCTGATAGATATTCCTCCATATTCATGTGTTTACTAAGAAGCCTCTTAGACCTTACCACTGTATCTGCTTATTCCTGTCAGCCTGTTCCAGGCACCCACCACTCTCTGTGTACAGTATTTACCCAGCACCATGTCCCTTAAATTTCTTCCCCCTCACCTTGGACGCATGTCCTCCAATCTTCAACTGAGAAGATTCTGACTGTCTACCCTATCAATGTCTCATTATTTTATAAGCCTCTACCAGGTTGCACCTCAGCCAAGGTGACAATTACTTTTAAAAAAAAATCAGTGGACGGAAACATAAGGGGGAGTGGGGGGGATAAAAGTAAAAGCAAACAGAAGCAGGAAGGTACAACCACAGGAAGCAGCAGATGCTGGAATCTGGATGCAGGAGGAACTCAGAGGGTTGAGCAGCATCTGCGGCTGGAGCCTTGGCCAAGTCTCCGTTTCAAGTTGTTTCCCACCCCCCCCCCCCCCCCACGTCTGATGCTAATTGCTGGTTTTGAAAGTATTTGTTACCGTGACAACTTTGCTCCACACCCCATCACAGGCATTTCCTTTGCCTTCACCTCTCCCCTCTACAACTTTAAGGACACTTTTCCTCCGACTTTGAATGGCACTGGACGTGAAATATTGCCCTTCCTTCGCCCCCCCCCCCCCAGGATTCTGCCTGGCGTGCTGTGTCCACACATTTCCCATTCTGTTTCGCATTGTGACGAGTCCCACTGCAAAGCTCCTGGTCCATTTTCTCACTGATTATAAGCTCTTCAAACATCCAGCAAAGGATTTATAAAATGTGACACTGCTGTCACCAACCACTGGAATGCAACCATTTTGAGAAATATTTAGTTCTCTGATTTTAAAAGTTGTACACTGCTTAACTTTTAAAACACTGTCCCAACGAAAGATTATTTATATTCTCTTTAAGGAGAAGATTGAACTTCTTATCCCTTGGCAGTTGTACACAGTGGTGGAAGTTCTCTGCAGGATAGAGTACACCAACATTTAAATCTTTTCTCATTAAATGACCATTTTATTTACACACACACACACACACACACACACACACACACACACTCATGCACATGCACACACATACAAATGCACACACACGCACACACACACGCACACACACACACAAACACACACACACGACCACACACACACACACACACGCACGCACACACACAAACGCACACACACAAACGCACACACACAAACGCACACACACGACCACACACACACACACACACACACACAAACGCACACACACGACCACACACACACGCACGCACACACACACATGCACGCACACACACACAAACGCACACACACGACCACACACACACACACACACATGACCACACACGCACACACACACACGCACACACACACACACACACACACACACACACACACACACACACACAAGTGGGCTGTTGGATAAGGCTAACACAGCGGGAACACCAGAGACCCAAATTCAACCCTGACCTCTGGTGCTGTCTCTGTGGAGTTTACACGCTCTCCCTGCAACACCATGAATTTCCGTCGGGACTCCGGTAACCATCAATCTACAGATGTTAATCAGCCTTAGTGCAGGTTGGTGTCTGACACGTGATAGGTCACAGAGGTGCAGTGGAACTGATGAGAATGCTCAGGGATAGCAGCAACTCAGTGGGTCGAGAATCCTCTGTCATGAGAAGATACGAAGGTGAAAAACCACACTCTTATACTATGTAGGAGGTGTCCAGTTAGTCTGCTCCCAAAACAAACTCTTATCACTGCATCTTGGTACATGTGATAGTAAACCTGAACTTGAAATTTGCCATCCTTCTCTGGTCTGGCCTATAAGTGATTGACACAATGTCTACTCATCAGTCCAGGGAAGAATAATATATGTCCCATTCATTGCTGGTCAATGAAAGAGTGGATATTTTATTCTAACCAATGGAACAAATGAGAGATAAATTATGTTCTCATTCAAAATGTAAGTGAATAATTTACTTTGTACACAGCGCCAATTCCTCAGCACCCTCTCATGTTTAAGTTAATGAGCATAAACTCACTTCTCAGGAAAATTAATGCTTTAATTTCATCTCACAGTAATTGAGCATTATGTTCTGTACAGGGTGGGGTTGGTATCAATTAACATGAAAAATCAAATGTGATAATATTAAATCTGGCACTTGGAAGCATAATAAAGTGCGAAATTAGATCTTGAGACATTTATTTGAGCCAAGAGTGCGTAATCTCCACCAGTACAAACTAAATTCTTGGAAATGATCAACAAGTCAGGCAGCATCTGTGGAGAGTGAAGTTGATCATTTGACAGCTCCTGGCCTGTACTCATTGGAATTTAGGAGAATTGGTGGGGGGGGGGGAGGGGGGGAAATCGCTGTGAAACATTTCAAATGTTGAAATGTGTAGACAGAGGAGATGTAGCAAGGTTATATCCCAGGTGGGAGACACTAGGACAAGAGGGTGGAACTTCAGGATTGTAGGTGTCCTCTTAGAACAGAAATGCAGAGGAATTTCTTTAGCCAGAAATCTCTGAAATTTGTTGCAAAGACGGGTGTGAAGACCAAGTCATTGAGTGCACTTAAGGCAGAGATTGACAAGTTCTTGATTAGCCAGGCATCAAAGGTTATGGGATGACAGTTGGGCAGTGGGGCTGAGGGGTAAAATAGTTCAGTTCATGATTGAATGGCAGGACAGTCTCAATGGGCTGAATAGCCTATTTTTGCTCCTAAATCTTATGGATACCTAGTTTCCAATGGAGTAGAAAATAGGAGACACAGAAGAGACGGCAGATGCCGGAATCTGGGGCAAAAAGCAATCTGCTGGAATGACATCTGTGAGGGAGACTGAAACTGAACATCCCCAGCAGATAGATTATGGCTCCACTGGGGACCCTCTCAGAGTATTCCAGCTGTTAGATTTTATGGAACATGATCACAGTTGAAAGTCTTGCTGGACCATCTGTCTTGAAGTTTGTCTTGAAGTATGGAAGATGACTGATATTGATATGATGTGGAACAGAGGGCAACAGTGAGGTGATGGAGTAGGGGCTGGCCAACTCCTCAAACAGCGAGAGTAAGGGAGTACTAGGACCAATGTGGATGTCACTGATATTTACTGCCCTTGAGAAATGATGGTGAGTCTCCCAATGAAGAACATGATGTGAAGCTCTTCCACAAAATTGTTAGAGTGGAAGTTTTCAGAAATTAGAGCCACCCAGAGTATGGAAGTGGAGATATATTTCCAAGTCCAGGTGTTGAGTGGCAGGAAGGGAACCTGCAGGTGGTGGAGTTCCCCTGAACCTATTGCCCTTGGTGGTGCCAGGCACCAAGCTTGGGGGGGTGCTGTTGGAATAGCCTGAGCCAGTGACTGCCATGTGTTTTGTAGATGTGCATTGGTTGGCGGTAGAAGAGATGAAGGTGAAGGTGGTGGGTGTTAACCCTGTACCTTATTTTTAAATTTTTAATTTACAGACACAACACTGCAACAGATCCTTCTAGCCCATGAGCCTGCACTGCCCAAATACACCCATGTGATCAATTGACGTACTAAACTCATACATCTTTAGAGCGTGGAAGAAAACCGGAGAAGCCAGAGGAAACCCACATGGACCCAAGGACTACATACAAACTCCTCACACACAGCACCGGACTTGAACCCAGGATTTTGACATTGTGCTAACCTCTACACTAACTGGGCTGCCCGAAACAAGAAGAAAGGACAGATTTGATTGGGCAAATTCAATGTCAAAGCAGGTTCAGAGCAAAGAAATAAAGAGAGGAAGGAAAGTGATTACATTTTGAGAGAGAAACAAGAGAAAAGGTAAATATGGAAAAAAATGTAGTTCCAATGAGGTTATCTCCTTACTCTGAAAAGTAATGTGACCCTGTACTGAGTAACCAAGGAGAAGAAGTTGGAGGGACTCAGTGGGTCAAGCAGTGTTCGTGGAGAGAAATGGTCAGTCAATGTATCAGATTAGAATCTCTTCCAGTATAATTATCACTTCTCCCTTTCCATCCAAGAAACACCTATCAGAAATCATTGAGATGTCCTCTCAAAGGAGGAGGACATCTTTTTATTTCATTTCTTACGGTGAGTTTGAGTGCTTATTCTGCAACTAGAAGGTGACAGGGAGCAGGGATGCCTGTGGAGAATGAAGTAATCCCTCAGTAACCAGGCAATTCACAACTTACTGGGTAACCCCTCCACCCTCTAAGCTACAGGCCTTGACCTGAACAGCGATCTCACAGCTCAAGAGACCACCCTGACATCCTCTGCTGTCTGTGTGAAAGTTTGCACATTGCCCCTGTGACTCCAAGGGATCCCTCCGGAACTCTGGTTTCATCCCACAACCCAAAGTCATGTGGTTTGCTAGATTAGGGAAGTGGTGGGATCTGGGGGCATTGATGGGAATGCAGAGATAATAAAATGGAAAGAGTCTAAAGGGGGTCTGGACAGTCAGAATCAACTTGATGGGCTGAAGGGACTGTTTTTGTCCAGTGTGACTATCTCGGCAGTGCTGTTCATCCTTCCTGTATCATTACGTTCTCTGTAAGATCTTGACCAACATTAATGTCCACTGGTCACGAGACCCGCTGGCATTTTCAGTTTTATTTACTGATTTCCAGCTCTGCAAAGTCCTGGTTTTAATGAAGTCATTGCAGGTGTATGCACTGTCCAATTACACCCATGTTTACACGCCTTTTGTTATGGCTGTTTAGCCAGTGAGATAATCTTTTGAGATGTCTTGCCTTATAAATCACTGCACGAAATCTTTCAAGACACATCAAATGTAAAATAGCCTCTTCTTGTCTTTAATGAATGTCTTTGAAACCTTAAAACAATAACCCTTTCAAAGACTTTGCAATAAAGACATGTGATATTGAATGAGATATAAACATTAACCAGATTAAAAGGGACATCGCCCTGTTCTTCAAAATAGAACATCAAAAGGTTTCAGAAGATGGTAAACTTTTGAATTCTCTGTTTGCTGTTGAACATTATTTCATTACCCTTGTTCACTTTTGATTTATTTTCTGTTTCTTTGTCATACAATAACACTGGACAATGACGATTTTGCTTCCTGAAGATTTTTGGGTGTATCTTATGGATTTTGGGCTGATGATCACGAAAATTTTCCCATCACGTACTGTTTTATAGATATAACCTATCATATATTAAGTCTACTTCAAGCATTCAAAACCATGAAATGCAGCATGTCGTTAAAAATTCATTTTCTGCATTTGCACTTGGATTCTTCCCTGCTGATCTTGGTGCAGTCAGTGACGAATATGGTGAAAGGTTTCACCAGGACATTGTGACCATGGAATAGTGGTATCAGGGTAACTGGAATCCATCAATGCTGGCCAACTATTGTTTGATACTGACACAAGAGGCATCAGATGTGGAGTACAAATGAAAATCAGCGGCAAAACATTTATCTGTGAGTTGAACTAACACAATGTATCAAGATCATTATGTGATTAAACGTGATACACCAAATCTGAAATTATCTTTGTGTTCAGCTTGAAATTATCTATCCTAAAACCCAATATTTTTTCAGGAAGCAAACCTTTTGAAAAAATGTGTGGTCTGGTGTAATTTGCCCAGTGAACCAGTTAATTGACAGGGTATGTGATGCACAGGGCCACAATGAGCCAGGTGGCAAACCATCAGAGTTCCCAGCAACAGGGAGCAGATTCCCAGCATTGGCACGATATTTGCGGAGTCTTCAGTTCTGTTCCTGTCACATAGCACCAAAGACAAACTAGTTCCTTCATTCCCACTGTTTCAGTCATGTTCCTGAATTCCTCCCCAGTGAAAGGAGAAATTAAAGATTTCATTGAAAAGGGGGAAGGGGGAAAGAAAGTTAATTATACACTGTATAAAATTTCCAACAAATATTGGCAGCACAAGGAATTTGTTTCCACGCCAGCAATAATTATTCTTCAGTGACAGCAAGGTTGGCCTGTATTAGTTAACATTTATCAAGCCATAAGCCATTGGGCTTATTGTGCTGAGTTAAGATGGTGCCCATTGCTCTTCAATGGTGAGTCTATTTTTACAATGATAATAATGTTAATAATTGTAAATATAACTCGGGTATTCAAAAGTAACTGGACCACTCCACTTGTCTGAAGTGCACCGAGGTATTTGCATCTAAAGAGCATCAAACGCTAATAGCCTCATTGCCTCAGAGGAAGTAGTGAAGGCAGGGACTCTCATAAGTCTCAGCCTATCCAACCTCTCCTTACAATTCAAGGCCACCAGTCCTGGTAACATTCTCATGAATCATTTCTGAACCCTTTCCAGCTTAATGATATACTTCCTGTGGCAGGGTGACCAGAACTGCACACGATACTTCGTGTGGATTCACTAATATTTTACACAAGCCACGGACAACGAGAGTTGTCCCTGTGTCACTACGATATTCCAGGTGATATCTCGCTCAAATCAGATCCTTACTCCTGTACTCAGGGTCCAGACTGATGAGGTACTTGCATCTAAAGAGCATCAAACACCAATAGCCTCACAGCCTCTTTGATATCACAGTTTGACCCAGATGTAAATAATTGAATCTATTGTGGAGTTGTTTTACAAGCAGTCCTGAACTGCCAGCACTGAGAACTCAAGGATATTAGAAATAGCAGCATTGGGTATTCAGACCTTGTCTGCTCCACTATTCAATGAGATGATGACTGATTCTCAGCACATCTTTCTTCCACTAATCCCATATCCTGTGGTTCCTTCAATAGTCAACATAAATCTATTGATCCCTGTTGTGAATGAATCCAGCAACTGAGTTTCCACAGTCCTCTTGGGCAGGGAATTCAAACAATTCACCACCTTGAGAAATGTCTTCTTATCTGAGTCTTTAATGGCTGTTAATGGCTGACACCTTATTTGAAGATTGTGACCTCTCCCCCCCACCGCCCCTCCCTGAAGACAGGTGAAAACCTCAGCCAGAGGTAATGACCTTGGCAACTCCTGCAAGAGGTTTGTAGATCACCTCTTATTCTTCTAATATCAATGCGATTCACAGTCAGTCTGTTTAATCTGTCTGCACAGCACACATCCACAGCATCAGGAGTAAGACTGGTTAATCTACTCACATTCATCAGTAGGTAGGGAGATCTGATGTGGAATCATAGATTCATTGAGTTCTATGGCACAGAAATATTTGTCCCATCTTATCCATGCTGACCAGGTTAGTCCCATTTGCCTGCATTTGGCCTATATCCCTCGAAACCTTTCTTGTCATGTACCTGTCCTCACCTCTACTACTTCCTCTGGCAGCTTGAAAAAGTTCCCCTTGGGTCCTTTTTAAATCTTTCCCATCTCACCTTAAATCTATGCCCTCTAATTTTAGATTCTTCCACCCTGAAGAAAAGGGCAGTGACCCTATCTTTATCTGTGTTAGTCATGATTTATAAACTCTATAAGGTTCCCCCATCCCCCCATCAGTCCTGCTAACATTCTCAGAATCAATTCTGCACCCTTTTCCGTAACAGGGTGACCAGAACGGCACATGATACTTCAATTGTGGTCTCACTAACATTTTACATAGCTGATACCACGTCCCAACTCCTGCTCTCGGTATGCCTTCTTGACCCACATGTGTCCCTGTGTCACTACGATATTCCAGGTGATATCTCGCTCAAATCAGATCCTTACTCCTGTACTCAGATATTCTTGCAGTAAAGGTCAACAATCCATTTTCTACCATTAACCATCAAAGAATCAGGTACAATGTCACCTCTGAACACTGACACCTTTCAATCTTCTTCATTCAGCAAACGATTTTCTATTCAAATCAATGTCCTCACACCTTTCCATCTGCTATGTCCTTCCACATTTGGAACTGAGACACCTCTCTGCATCCAACACACCACGCACACTGCAACGCTTCATTTACCCCAATGACTTGCAACCCTTCACCAGCTCAAACTTGTCCAATGTTTCCCATCTCTTACAAAGACACAGCAAATTAAATTAATTGTGGATGATCGATTACTTAAACAAGACAGCAATTTAGGCATAAAAATGTGGTTTCATCATCTCCAGAGCAACATCGAAATAGTTTGAGTCACCTCAATTGTGAAATGCTAACTATTTCTCTCCATTTCCATTGAGAGACAATATTAATTTTATTTCAAAGGTGCATTCCCATTGTGTTTCATGGGTTTAACGGTGTCCCCAAAGAGGTGGTGGAAAATCAGAAATGCACTGGGTAATTGCGCACAGCAAGCTCTCACAAACATATATGATCATCTGTTCTGATGTTGATTGAGAGATAAGTATCAGTCACGAAATTATTCTTTAACTTCTTGGAAACAGTCCCATGAGATGGCTTGAGAGAGTAGACCATCTCCCATTGGTTTAACTCCTTGTCTGATCAACAGCACCTCTGACAGAGCAGCCCTCCCTCAGTTCAGCGGGATATTGTTACACCACTGAAGTTTTAGCCCAAAACTTTAGTGTTCAAGTGTCACAAACTTTTACACTGAATCCTCCCTCACAGATGTGGGGTAATATGATCTAAAGTGTGCATACTTACACTGAAAACTAGATTTGGACAATCAAGTGTCAGGTCCTGCGTGGGCTTTTTTAAGATGCATTGCCCTCTGAATGATAGGTTGGAAGGTAGGGAGAGGTGCAATGTGCAAAATCATAGCCCACAGAATGCAAGAGAGACAGCATGTCGCTGCTGTCGCTCCTGGTTTTCGGTTCTGTGGGTGCTGCCTGTAAGTTGCTCATTCCACACTCCCCAGTATGGCTCCCATTGATCGCTGATGGTTTCCTAAGGCTTCAGGAGTTTGGCCGGGAAGGGTGACCCCTGGGCCGGTCACGAGGCCATGCGGCAACGGAGATTACAGGGACGCAGCAGGTAGTGGGGTCTGAGGAGGTGGGTGGGGTCCACCAACACTGGAGATCTCTGAAGGGACTCTCCACGCTCTAGTCACGACGAGTGACGCCTCTCGGGGCGAACAGATGAAGGTTTTGAGTGTCTTTTTTTGTGCATGATAATAAGAGGAATGTTGAAGCTTGCAGGTTGGGTTCATAGGTGTATGAAGACCCAATATTTACTCCCTACAGCATATTATTTAGAGTCTTCTGCCTCCCCCCAGACAGGTGGATGGGATGGCAGCTCAGCCAACGTGACATTTGATGATCATTTGTTACACTTCCTTTCCTCGTGCCAGCAGCATTTCCTGGGACTGCAGCGAGAGGTAAAGCGAACTCCAACAAGTATCTTTAAAAAGTAGTTAAGGCAAAATATCAACAGTTAGCACAACAAATTAAAGGGCCAGAGGAACTCAGCAAGTCAGACAGCATCCGCGGGTAGAAACGAACAGTCAATATTTGGGTGTGGACCCTTTATCATTCTAGACTAAGACAGTGCTGTTACATATATTCTTTGGCTTGGCTTCGCGGACGAAGATTTATGGAGGGGTATGTTCATGTCTGCTGCAGGCTCGTTGGTGACTGACAAGTCCGATGCAGGACAGGCAGGCACGGTTGCAACGGTTGCAAGGGAAAATTGGTTGGTTGGGGTTGGGTGTTGGGTTTTTCCTCCTTTGTCTTTTGTCAGTGAGGTGGGCTCTGCGGTCTTCTTCAAAGGAGGTTGCTGCCTGCCGAACTGTTGGAGGCGATATCAGCCCACTGGCGGGGGTCAATGTGGCAGGCACCAAGAGATTTCTTTAAACAGTCCTTGTACCTCTTCTTTGGTGCACCTCTGTCTTGGTGGCCAGTGGAGAGCTCGCCATATAACACAATCTTAGGAAGGTGATGGTCCTCCATTCTGGAGACATGACCCACCCAGCGCAGTTGGGTCTTCAGCAGCGTGGATTCGATGCTTGCGGACTCTGCCAGCTCGAGTACTTCGATGTTGGTGATGAAGTCATTCCAATGAATGTTGAGGATGGAGCGGAGACAGCGCTGATGGAAGCGTTCTAGGAGCCGTAGGTGATGCCGGTAGAGGACCCATGATTTGGAGCCAAACAGGAGTGTGGGTATGACGTACTCGCTGATCTTTGTGTGTTTCTTCAGGTGGTTGTTTTTCCAGACTCTTTTGTGTTGTCTTCCAAAGGCGCTATTTGCCTTGGCGAGTCTGTTGTCTATCTCATTGTCGATCCTTGCATCTGATGAAATGGTGCAGCCGAGGTAGGTAAACTGGTTGACCGTTTTAAGTTCTGTGTGCCCGATGGAGATGTGGGGGGGAGGGGGGCTGGCATATATAAAGTTGGAGTTAAGGGTTTTGCCGGTTTGGTGCGGTGAGATGACCTTTTGCACATACTCCGAGAACCCACACGGTTTGCCCCGCAGTCCTCACCCCATCCCCGGCCACGCAGCCACCCAGCAATATCGCTACACGCGAGTATCCTTCAGGACCAAACGGGGAACCGATTGGGGAACAGAAAAGGCGCAGGTGCTGTTTCGGGGGCAAACACAGCAGGCCAGCTCTCGATTCCAAACGTCTGCCCCAGAGATAATGCCCGACAGCCCCTTGTTGTTGAGTGCAGGTGTCCAACCGACCGAGTGTCAGCAGGGAGAGACCCACCTCCTCCGTCCCAGCCCCGACCCCGAGCTTTGGGCTGAGTGCAGTCCGCAGAGACTGGAACCCTTCACCAAGACTGGGGAGAGAGACCAAAAAAAACAACGAGAGAGACAGACAGACAGACAGACCGGGGGCGGGGGTGAGAGAGAGAGTGAGAGAGAAAGAGGGAAAGAAGAGAGAGTCGCTGGAATATCCCTGGGAGAGAGGATATGACTTCGACTTGAAACGTCGGCAATGTTTCTCCCTCTGCGGCGCTGCGCGACCCGCTGAGCTTTTCCAGTGCACATTTCCTTCGCTGTGTGGTCACTGGCTGACTTTCAGTACAATCCGTAAAGGCCACATTGATTATTAATATGGACGTTTTTATTTTCCCGTTGGTTTAATTTCGCGATTTCCGCCGGGGTGGAAATCGGCAAGAAGAATGGGGATAGGCGGGACTGGGTGATCCAGGGAGCTGGCGGCGCCCATTACAGAGGTGTGGCACCCCGGCCCCCCTCCTTCCCTCTCCCCCTATATAGAGCGGACTGCCCCTGCCGGAGTCCTCATTCCATGGTCTGACAGGCTGTCGTGTCCTCTCACGAAGCCCGAGCAGCGATGCCCAGCATCAACAGCAGGACGTCCCGCCAAGGCGGGCGCTCCTTCTCCAGCAGGTCGGTGCAGAGCGGCTCCTGGAATCGCGGCCGCTCGTTGATGGTGGACGCCGGCGGCGTGAGCACAGCGGCCGGCCTCCTGATGTCCGGGGTGACGACCGGGAGCTGGGGGGAGAAGGAGACCATGCAGGATCTGAACGAGCGGCTGGCGCGTTACTTGGACAAGGTGCGCGTCCTGGAGAACAGCAACAGAGAGCTGGAGGAGCGCATCAGGGTGATGCTGGAGGAGAGGAGAGCGGTGCAGTACGACACGGAGCCAATGTTGGCCCAGGCTCGCGTCCTCAACGATCAGGTACGGACCCTCCCACCCTCACTCCTCCCACTCTCATCCTTCATTCTCCCACCCTCCCTTCCCACCTTCATCCCTCATCCCCCTCCCACCCTCACCTCCCTCCCACCCTCATCCTCCCCCACCATCCCTCGTCCCCCTCCCACCCTCATCCCTCATCCTTCCACCCTCATCCTCCCACCCTCGCCCCTCATTCCTTTCCCTTGTCTCCAAACCCCCCCCCCCCCCATCCCTCGTCTCTCCACCATCCCAGCCCATGACCCCACACACACCCTGCTCCCCGATCCGAGGAATCCGTGTTGTTGGTAGCGGCGCAACCCCCAGGTTTAATTTGGAACTCGTGAGGTTGGTCGATTCCCACTCCCAGCCCCGGATCAGAGAACTCTGGCCCTTTCAGGTTTTATATCTCCCGGGAGCGGGGGGTCGGGGATTGAGCCGGGATCTCACGGTCTGTGGCTGGAGCCAGCGGAGAGTCTGAGGGATGAAGCCCGACACAAGCAATATTGCGCGTGTCCGATCCCTGGAACATTTGGTTATCGCAGATCTCGGGTCCTGATAACCCGGAAAAGCGCACTCGGTGCAGCTGCTGGCACCTTGGGCAAACCGCGAGCTGCTGGGGGCCTGGGGTCCGTGGGGACAATCTGTCAGTCAGTGTCTCCCCTTGGGCCCTCTGCACACACTCACTCGGGTGGGGCAGATCCGGCTTGGTTGTGCTCACACAGAGATGGTGCTGCTTACATTTAAAGAGGGGGTGGGGGGGGGCATGTTAGCAACAAGGCTGACTCTCCATGTCTCCCCATCTTCCCTACCTGGTTCTATCCTGCTCCTTTCTCTAGTCACCACCCACCTCTCTCTGACCTGCCACTCCCTCCCAACACCACTCTTCCCCTCCCCCATCTGTCCACCACTCTTCCCCCCCCCCCCCCCCCCGCCCCCATGGCCTTTGACTTGTCCCTCTCCCTCTCTTTACACCGGCCACCTTCTACCTGTACCCTCAGTCCTGACGCCTTGGTTCCTCCCAAACCGTCCCTTTTCCTCCACGGATGGATTCCTTGTCCAGCAGTTTGTTGTTTAATCCAGATTCTAGCCTCAGCAGTCTCCTGTGTCCACATCATCTACATAACATGTTTCAGGTAAGGTAATGTCTCTATGCTCACAGTGGCCCAATTATGTCAATGACACAGTTCCAAGGACATTGGAATTTCTTTGTGTTTCCTCCAAGAGGGTGTGCCTGCCATTCACGCTCTGTGTTTGGTGGTCTTCTCTGTGTCCATGATTGGCTCCACTGCCTTCTATGTCAGCTGCTTCACTCCAGGCCCAGGAATGGGGAACTCAGTAAGCTGTGAGCTGGTGTAAACTGAAACCAACCAATCCCTCAGCACACACTGCTGCCTGGGTGATGGGCATGTCTGTACAGCTGATGCCAAGTCTGACTGAACGTTTCTGCCTTGCTTTGTAGATTCACAACCTCACCTTGGGCAATGCTGCCATCATGCTGCAAATCGACAATGCCAGGCTGAGCGCAGACGACTTCAAGATAAAGTTTGTACCATAAGCCTTAATTCGTCCCTGTAGTTCTTGTTCAATTAAAGTACTGAGTTCAGAACATGATATCACATGCTGGAGCTTTTAGTCCATCACAACTACCCTGAACTGATCAGTCAGCACCAGGGGCAGGGATGGAATCACATGTCAACCCGGCTGGGAAAGAAGCCTCTCCCAGGAGGATGCATTCTTACAACCATACAGAACTTTAAGGATGTTTGAATTTTTAAGATGTAATTATCTGAATTCTCAAAGGTCCAGATAAATCCCTGGCAGACTAACATGCAGGTTAACAGACCTACAGGTGAACAGTTCCACGATACATTGTGGTCCATTACAGCCTTTGCATTTACAACCCCATGAAATCCCACTTGAGTTCGCAGAATAGTCATTATCTTTATGTTACTTTATAATAGGAGTTGTGCTGTGGAGGAGAAATTGGCAAGGTTTGACTTTTCCTGAATCTGGACATATGATTTTCAATATAAAAGGCTTCCTTAATTTTTTTTCCTTGTCTGTTTTTCAGGCTGGAATCTGAATTGACGGTTCGTCAAGCAGTGGAGAATGACATAGACCGATTGAGATGTGTCAGAGAAGAGTACGCAGTCAACACGGCCTCTCTGAAGAACGAGATCAACCTACTAATTGATGAAATTCTGTTCCTGAAGAAAAATCATGAGGAGGTAAGAGTAGGTGTCATCAGCCATTGTTGGACTGCAGGCAATGCTAGCATGTATTGTCCTTCCTCATTGCCCCCAAAAGGAGAATGATTGGTGTTGTGATGAAGAATGTGAAGTGCTAACTGTTTCTCTTCTCACAGATGTGTTCTGACCGGTTGAGTATTTCCAACACTATCTGTGTTTACTTGAACTTTTTATGGGAGCTTCCTGTGCTCAAATTGCCTTACATTTTTTTTTACATTGCGGAGGTCTTTTCCCCAGAATGTCATTGGCTGCAAAGCCCTTTGGCTCCTGAGAGAGATTCATAGAAAGCACTGTGAAATGCAATTCCTTCTCTGCTACCTTATTGTATTGGGGTAACTTAACCCTTAAACTCTTCTCTGTTAGTTGCTTCAGCCATTGTCAGTGTAGCAGATGATGGGCCAAATTCTGCTCCTATGCCTTCCTTCTGATGGCACTTCTGACTCGATTTATTTTGACTAGTGTTGGAGGGCTCCAGCTTGTCTGCAGTTTTGTTCAGCCAAGGTAAAGCCTCCTTGTATATAGAAAAAGGGGCACCGAGAGTAAGGTTTAAATGAAGGTATTAGCTGGGAGAGGGAACTCCAGAAAGGAGAAGAGTTTGATCTTCAATTGTGTTGTGTGGCAGGAAATCAATGGGATCAAAGCACAGCTTCAGAATGAGAAGGTTTCTGTGAGTGTGGCATCGAATGAGGGACCTGACCTTTCTGATATTCTGGCAAAGGTCAGGGCTGAATATGAAGATTTAATGGCGAAGAACAAAGCTGATGCTCATTCCTGGTATGACTCACAGGTAAGGGTTCTCAGAGCCAGCACATTTCTCATGCAATATCTGTACGTGCAACTGGCATCTTCATCTTGTCTTGTTCCTCTTTTGAAATTCAAGAGGATTCCATGGAGAGGACAGTGAGTTGCATTCCATTCCAAGCCTTACTGGACAAATGTACTATATGAAAACAAAATAATCTAATTGTTTGGGAAAATGTTTGAGCCCTAACTCTGCAGCACAGAAACAGGTCTTTTAGCCCAATTACTCCATGCTGACCAAACTAGCCCTATTTGCATGCATTTGGCCCATATCCTTCTAAACCTTTCCTATCTATACACCTGTCTAAATGTCTTTTGAATATTACAATTGTTCCCACTTCTTCCAGTTCCTCTGGTTTCTTGTTCCATATATCCACCCTCTGGGTGAAGAAGGTGCCACTTATAAATCTTTCCCCTCTCACCTGAAATATGTAATTTTAGATTTTTCTTCTCAGGGGAAAAAAGGCTATGCCTATTTACCATATCTTTGCCGTCATAATTTTGTATATCCCTCAACCTCCTCCACTCCAAGGAGAAAAGTCCAGCTTCTCAGTTCAAGCTCCCTCTGTCCTGGAAACATTCTCTTGAATCTTTTTCTGCACTCTTTCCATCTTACTGATGGATGACCAAAACTATACACATTACTCCAAGTGTGGTCTCACTAAATATCTTGTCCCTGTTCCTGTACTCTGCCCTGACTAATGACCAAAAGCATTCTAAATGCTTCCTTCACCACCTGTCTACTGGAACTATACACCTTATCCCTAAGTCTGTTCTCCAATGTGCTCCAAGACCCAACCATTTACCATGCAGCACCTTGCACTTCTCTGAGTTAAATTCCATCTGAATTTCTTCACCTACTTTCCTAGTTCATCTAGACCCTAGTATAGTCTTAAATGACCCTTTTCACTGTGCACTATATGATCAATTTTGGTGTCTTCCACAAACTTACAAATCATACTAATTATATTGTCATCCTTGATATTACAGCTGACAAACAGTGGACTCAGAGCCAATCTCTGAGAGTTTGAATTGTTACCTTTAATGGAATGACTCAGTAATTGACCATGAATTTGGTGATTGGTTGGCTGATGCTAATGGCACACCAGCAAACCCTTTGTTACTTTTTTTGAATGAGTTTGCATACTTGGAGTGTTATTACTACATCCGCCTCGAGATCTAACATGCCTACCTATCATCCCAATGCAGCTGCAGTCTTTTGCAACTGGAATTCAGCATAATTCCCAAGCACTCGACAATGCCAAGGCTGAGGTCAACATTAAACGGCAAACAATGCAAGGTTTGGAGGTGGAGCTGGAAACCCTCGTGGCACAGGTACTCTTGAGCACATCAATGAGAGATAGGGCTGGATCAATCAGAATGGTTTCAGTAAACTGGCAAATGGGTGGAAGTGATGGAATGCTGGGAGGAGAATCCAAAGGGATAGATATTCCAAGGCTTTGCAATTCTTTTTGCCTGCCGAACTGTTGGAGTTTGCCTTCCACTGCTTGACAGCCAAGCAGCTGACAGACCCCACCCCCTGTTAGGTCTGCTTTGTTCATGAATGAGTGAGACAAACACCAGGCTGAGTCGAAATCAGGGTTCTTTGTTCTTTATTACCGGATTGTAACACTTGCGACTAACCATGTTAGTCGGAGAATGCATTCTGCCGTTATCAGCAAAATGGTGATTTTTTATACCCTTGGATATGTGCTTAGAACATCATCATATCATTACTTGTCCAATGACTAAAACTGTTGCTATCCTTTCCCTGCTAGCTTCCTGCCTCTCAATCCATCAATGTCTCTCTTATCTTGTAAGTACAAGGATGCATTCACATCTTGTTACAGCCCTGCACATTCCCATCTCATGATGTTTTACCTAACAGGAGTACAAGGACACCTCCCCTTCTTGTTACAGCCCTGTACAGGGTAACTCCTTACACATTCCCATCTCATGATGTTTTACCTTACACCCCCCACCCAGTCCCAACCTCACCGCCAGGTGTAATCTGCAAATTCTACCTCATATGTTTCCCCCACATTCCAAAAATGTGCAGGTTGGCAGTTTGGTTATCTGCTCCAACTTGCCTCTAAAAATATTGATGTTAAACAAGAAAATCTGCAGATTCTGGGGTTGGTGCAATGCCCAAAATTGCTGGAGAAACTCACGGGTCACACAGCATCCATAGGAAGTAAAGGATATCCAACATTTCAAGAATATGATAAAAAAAAACAGGTAAACGTCTGCTTCCGTGCTGTCTGACTCTGTAGGGTGTAAACACTTTGAAAGGTGTGATCTCAACTTGTCATTTCCACCACCTATAACATGATCCCACCAGCAGCCATATCTTCCCCTCTCTGACTTCCATAGAGACCAGTCCCTCTGAGACCCCCTCGTCCACTCCTCCCTACTAATCACCTCCTTGGCACCTTTCTCTGTGGCTGTAGGAAGTGCTACTTGTGCCTACACTCCTCCCTCAATATCATTCAGGGCCACAAACAATCGCTCCATGTGAAGCAACACTTCACTTATTGGAACTTGGAATATTCAAGGGATGTTACTGAAGATTAAGATGATAGGAAAGCTCACAGTGTCCCTAAGTTAAGAACACAGAACATGGAACAGTACAGCACAGGAACAGGCCTTCTGGCCCACGTGCTGAACATGGTTGCCAAGATAAACTAAAATTCTGCCGCTTGCACATGATAAATATCTCTCCACCTCCTTCATATTCATAGTCTGTCTAGATAAAGCTTCAAACACTGCATGCATATCTGCTTCTACCACTATCCCTGGCAGCCCATTCCAGACACCCACCTCTTGCTGTAGGGAAATAGATGGAGAAATCAGTAATTAAATACATTATTAAATAAATTGCCCTGTACATCTCCCTTAATTTTGCTCCCCTCTCCTTAAGCCTGTGGCCTCTTGTATATGTCTTTTTTTCCCCGGGGAAAGGATTCTGACTGTCTACCTGATCATTGGCTGGGTAAGTTTATAGATTTTATGCTTCTCTATCAGGTCTCCTCTCAGCCTCTGGTGCTCCAGAGAAAACAACCCAAGATTGCTCCATCTCCATAACTCATAATCGCTTAATCCAGGAAGCATCCTGGTAAACGTTTTCTGTACCCTTTCCAAAACCTCCACATCCTTCCTGTAATGGGATGACTTGAATTTTATGCAGTCCTCCAAGAGTGGCCTAACCAAAGTTTTATATAGCCGCAACTTGGCTTCCTTACTGTTATACTCAATGCCTCATCCCATGAAGGCAAGCATACCATATGCTACCTTCACCACCCTATCTACTTGTGTGGGCACTTTCAAGGAGCCTCAGATTTGTTTTTAGCAAAAATAGATTTTATTCACAATTAATTATTTAAAAAAGAAACCCATTCAAAGTCTCCTCCCACCCTTACTTTTGTAACTATATATTTCCATCGTTGTCCATTGTTACATTATTTCTATTTACACCATTACCATCACTATAGCACCTTGTCATTACTTCCCACCCCCCCCCCCCCACTCTCTCATTGATGGAGGTGCTTCCCTTGATCTTAGCCCCTCAATGCCTGGTAACAGAAGAACTCTAGACTGAGGTCCTTCCCCACTGTGCCCTTGCATTGGCTGCACCAAGCCTCAGTACATCCCTCAGCACGTACTCCTGCAGCCTGGAATGTGCCAGTCGGCATCATTCCCCCATTGACAAGTCAGAGTGCTGAAAGATCAACAGGTTCCAGGCAGACCAAAGGGAATCTTTCAGATGGTCTTCCAGCAGTTCTGGATGTCTGATTCTGTGTGTTCCCTGGGAATAGCTCATAGATCAGAGATACCTCAGTCGAGCTGCAGCTGGAGATGACCCCAGGTCTCTCTACACATCAATGCTTTTAAGAGTTCTGCAGTTATCTCTGTGTTTCCCTTACATTTTACCTCACAAAATGCATCACCTCATACTTGTCTGGATTAAACTCCACTGGCCATTAGCCCACATCTGATCTATAATCTGCTATTATCTTTGATAGCTCTCTGCACTTCCACAACTCCACCAATCTTTGTGTCATCTGCAGCTGTTGAACAGATTGAACTTTCAATAATTTGCATGTTGCTTGTTAAGGATTTTCCCATATTAAAATACAGGGTTGTGATCACGCAATTATTAAGAGTAATTGGTAATTCAAATTCTAACTCACTCAAATTTATTTTGTGAAATTGTGCAGATCACTGGGCTGGAAAATTTACTGAGAGAGACTGAGAACAGAAATGGAGAGGACCTCAATAAACTGCAGTTAATGTTCTCAAAACGGGAATCTGATCTGCTCGACATCCGGAACGAAATGTTGCGAAATAAGAAACAGTACGATGATCTTCTGAAAATCAAAATAACTCTGGAAGAGGAAATTGCTGAGTACAGGCGCCTAATCAATGGGGACACAAGGTAATGGAAACATGGGCTTTGGAGAGAAATCGGAAGAGATTTATCAGGATGCTGCCAGGAGTGTAGGTTAAGAGCGGTGGAGAGAGCTTGGACAAATGTGGGTCAGAGGCTGAGAGGAAACCTGATAGAATATAAAATTATCTAGGCATTGATAGGGTAGACAGTCAGAATCTTTTCCCAGGGTAAAAATGTTGTATGTGAAAGACGGGCTTGAAGTGAGGGGGGAATAACTTTTGGGCGATGTGTAGGGCAAGTTGTTTTACACAGAGTAATGGTGAAAGGAGACACTATAGAAATATTCACAAACCTTCAAGATCAATTCATGAATAATTAGGGAGTGGAGGGTTGGGGTTGATGTACAGGCAGAGAGATTTTGTTTCATCTGTCATCATCTTTGGCACAGACATCATGGACCAAAGGACCTGTTTCCGATCTGTGTTGTAAGGAAGTGTAATTCTTGGTTAAAGGCTTTGCTTACATAGTAAAAATAAAAGAGTTTGGCTCCAATCTACATATTACAGCTTTGTACATGTCAAACTCTGCTAGAACCCAGGAAGACCCTGTGACAGGCTCTTGGATGTGCTTTTTGGTTAAGGTATAGAGAGGCGAAGGACTCATGAATAAAAACTGAAGCAGACTTTCCTGTTTGCATGTTTCGAGCTGCCATTCTGAGTTTGAACACAAGGTCCATTATTAGAGAGGCTGTCTATTGCATGACTCAGAGACCCCAAAGGCTGTACATATCATCCCACTGCGATGTCTCAGATGGGCTGCTGCTTTAAAACTCTGAGGAAATCGGAAACAAAGGCACATGAACAAATGCAATGGGATTGTGGAGAAAATGGAATGGGATCAGTGGCAGATTAGTGTAAGAGGCTGGTTGGCATTTGGCACAGCCCTCTGGGACTGAGAAGCTGTGTCTGTGTTGTTAATCTATGACTAATGCAGTAGGGGTTAGTGCTTCTGTAGGAAGATTGTTGTATCAGGGCTTCAACGGTTAGATGTTCAACTAAACCGTGACAATTTGTATTGTCTTTGGTTAAAATGGCCTCAGCAAGCTGCACTGTGTCAATGTTATGTTTTATCACCGTTTTCATTATCTTACAGTGTAAAGCCAGCCTCACCTCCACGATCCCCAACTCCTTGTAAGTATTCGTGCATCCGACCATCACTCACATACCAGATGTTTATAGGAATTGTCCACACTCTCCAGCCCATCATTCACTGGGGTTAACGAGCACAGTTCCTGCTCCAGTCTAATGAGCACAGTGATATTAAGGAACAGCATTTCTGCAAGAAGCCCCCCCAGATGCCAGGGGGTGGTCCCTGTCTTTGTTCCACTGCTGCGCTGCCAGTCAGTTACTTGTGTTTAGCACCTTTTACCTCAGTGCCACTTTCCTTCACCAACCCCATTCCTTTGGCTCCCTTAAAACTACAAAATCTATTGGATTGTGATGAATAGACTGACTAACTATGACACCACAGAGATCCAAGCAGAGAATTCCCAAGGTTCATCACCCCCCCCCCCCCCCGAGGCAGAGGATTCTTCTCATCTCCACCCTGAATGCCTGATCTCTTATTCTGAGAATGACCATTGGTTTTGTACAAGTCCGCCTGGGAAGACTTTATCCTTGCATCTACTCTGCTAATGTCTATAAGAAATCTCCATGTTTCACTGAGGCCTTCTTTTCCACCTGTCATTGGGCCTTCCAGTGATTAACCACTTGTCCAGCTCCTTCCCGGCCAGTTTGCCCATTGACAGGTTGGCTTTACCTCATGATGCTTGTTCCTCTCCATCAATTCATCATCACCGTCCGCTGAGCCTCTCCAGCTCGGATGTCTGGTCCATCCCAGTGGCAGTGCACCCATGGTGCCGGCTGCTGTCGGCCCTTTGCGATGAGTGTGTGGCCAGCTTTGTACACAGCCAGTTCCACACAATTACCGCTTCTCAGTGCTGATGATTTACAAAGCAGCAATTCCATAATCTTTAGCAATCTGACAGTGAGATTTGATAATCCAGCCTTAACCTCACCTCTCCTTTTTACCTGGCAGCTGAGATCACAATGAGAAAGATTGTAAAGGTCATCACAACTACAATGGTTGATGGGAAAATTGTGGATGAATCCAGTGAAGTGGAGGAGTATAGTGAGAAGAAGCAAATGCCAGCAGAATGAATGTTCACTGTGTTCCAACTCTGCTTTTGTGAAATCTGATGCCTGACCAGCAATCTTTGCATTGGGATAGAACGGTTTTGTAATTGTAGTCAAAGCGATGAGCTAACAAGGCTGAATTTCCTGTGCTTCCCACTCAATGCCTGGCTTAACTTTTAATAAACTCTTGCCTGTCACAGTTGCTCCTTTTATTTCAATACAGCATCAGTGCTAATAGAACTTCTCTTAAATACCCTACCATCACTGGTGACCAGAAAACTACAAGGTGTTAGCGAAACAGAGCAACCACTCACTGATGATCTTTTGGTGGGGGGGGGGGAGGGGGAGTTTACATCTGTACCTGGACTGTTAACTCTGGATCACCATGGACAGTGAGGGTAGTCTTGTCAATAAACTTGGGAGAAAGCTTACACATTGCTTTCACTATTAGCTGTTGTGTTTTCTGGAATAAACACTCTTCATTTTTTTATTTCTAACAATAAATTACATTTACATAGCATCCTTTACATGGCAAGACATTTCACTATTAATTCTGCACCAGTGGAAAGATGCATAAGGGCAGGCGAGCAAAGGCAAGTTTTAATGTGGAGAGAGGGGTAGGGTGGCAGAGAGGTTGAGGGTGCTTAGGGATTTGGCAGCCAAACACATGGCTATCATTGGTCAAACGAAAGAGACTGGAGGAAATCTGAAAGTCAAAATGATGAAGTTGTGCAATGGAAGTAGGGGAGACAGAAAGTTCTGTTAAAACTGTACATGGGCACCATCGTTTCACTAATGGGAAACAAATACCTGGAGGAACTGAGCAGGTCAGGCAACATCAAAGGAGATCAATGTTTCAAGTTCCACCCCCACTGGGAAAGGAGTGGGTAGTGTTAAAGGGGAGATGGGAGGGGTCAGTAGGGGCTTTACTAAAGTCCATATAGACACAACTACAGCCTTCATCAACTTTCCTGGTAACCTCCTCAAAAAAGATTGGTAAAACATGATCTACCACACACAAAGCCATGTTGACCGACTATCCCTAATCACTTTCTAGCTATCCAAATAATTGTATATCCAATCTCTTAGAGTACCTTCCAATATTTACCTACTACTGATGTCAGGCTCACAAGCCTTTAATTTCCAGGGTTACTTTTGAAGCCTTTTTTAAACAGCAGAACAACAATGAGCTACCCTCCAATCCTCTGGCACCACACCCATGGCGAAGGACATTTTAAATATTTCTGCCAGACCCCCTGCAATTTCTACACAAGCCTCCCTCAAAGTCTGAGGGAATTTCTCAATTATATTAATATTTCAATTATATTTAAGAAATTTTCTCAAATTATGAACTAAATTCAACACTCCAAAGCACATTCTAAATAAAGTATCAAAACATAATAGCCAAAAAAAAAACCCAATCAAGGGAAAAAAAAAGAAACAGAAGAAATTATAATTTCTTTTCAAGGAAGTTATAAAATTTCCCTTATTTAAAAAAAGAGAATTGTTAAATTCTCTACCCATTTCTTCTCCTATAATATAATCAATATTTACAATTCTCAATTAAACAAAACAATTATCTATTATATTATCAAAAAAAGGAAAAAAACACTTTAAATCTGAACCCTTACCTCTAAAATAAGGTTACCTAAAAAAAAGGATACATGGGAATCAAGTGACACCAACCTGGAACCACAGCACCAGAGCATCCAAACTCCCTAATTCTTTAGTCCATAAATGAGACCCATATCTTATAGAAATTAGTATTTACATCTTTAATAGTATATCTGATTTTCTTCTATAAGACATGATATCATTTAGCCATTGAGTGTGTGTAGGTGGAGTATTGTCTTTCCATTTCATCAAGATTGTCCATCTGGCTATCAAAGAAGTGAAAGATAAAATCTGATTTTGAGTTGGAGTCAGTGAAACATCATCGATCCAAATAAAGCAATTAAGGGGAATTGATCTCAAAAATCTTTTTAAAATATTTTTTATTGTGTTTAACATAACAATCGATATACATTCATAATAATGTATACTTAACATAAAATTAAAGTAAATGCACAACAAGACAAATTTTAATTCCATCCTTTATTATTAAATGAGATTATCTATTAAAATGATTATACATATAAATCAGTTAAATACTATTATAACAAATTGCATTATACCTTAATAAAATCTGAAAAGAAGGGATATTATCCAGGTTAATCATGATTAAACCCCATAAATCCATTTATCTAAAAAAAGAAAAAACCCTAAAACTAACCTAACCCCTCCCTCTAATCAAGGTTACGAGAAAAATACAAAGACAGATCGAGTCGCGACCTCCAGAACACAGATGGATCAGCAATAGAGCACCCAAAACATCTGAAACTGATAATTATGATAGCACTCTATAAATGGGCCCCATACCTTTTCAAACTGTAGCTTTTTATCTTTAATATTACACCTAATTTTCTCTAAGCTTAGATATGTCATTACATTGTGTAGCATGAGTTGGTGAGAGTTCATCTTTCCACTTCGTTAAAACTGCTTGTCTGGCCAGCAACGTGCTAAAAGCTCAAACTTTCTCTTGAGATGCCAATAAAAGTTTATCCGGTTCATATGAAAAACCAAATAGGGCAGTTAAAGGGCATGGATCTAATTTAATCTTAAAAATGGTTGACAAAGAATGAAAAATATTCTCCCAATAACTTCCTAATTTAAGTCATTCTCTAAAAACATATGAATCAATGAAGATTCAAAAATTATAAAAATTGATCAACATCTGTATCAAAACGAGCTAATTTAAGTTTAGATATATGTATTCTATGTCTAATTTTAAATTGTAATAAACAGGGCCTTGCACAAAATGAAGATTCATTGATCAAACTAACAATCCTCATCTGAAAAAGTCATAGCAAGATCACACTCCCAATCATTTTTAATCTTAGACATTGGGGCTAGTCCTAAATCCAATAAATCAATATAAATACATGATATCAGTCCACTGTGAACAAATTATAGATCAAAAAGTATGCCAAGAACATTTGAGTCTGCAATTTAAGGAAAAGTGTTCAATTTAGACTGAACAAAATTCTTAACTTGCAAGTATCTAACAAAATGTCTATTAGAACGCTTGGATTTAACTGACAATCGTTCAAAAGAAGCACAATGATTTTGAATAAATAAACCTTTGAAATTTTTAATACTATGTCTGTACCATTCCTTAAAGCCTTCATCTCATACTGAAGGTGGGAATAGATGGTTATCTTTAATAGAACTAGCCAGAGAAAAATTATTATAACCAGAAAAGTTCCTAAATTGAGCCCATATTCTAATCTAATTCTCATTATCGGATTATGCGTCAATTTAGAAAATGAGAAGGGTAAAGCGGAATCTAAAATTCAGTTCTATTTCTGCCCAAGAAGGGCACCTTGATAATTTATCACATTGTAATAATAAAAGTAAATTGCATAAATTAATCACCCAGTAATAAAACTGAAAATATGGATGTGACATTCCCTCATTCCTAATGTTTTCTGAAGATGGGCTTTACTTATACATGATTGTTTTCCCTGCCATTTATATGAAGAAATAACTGAATCTAATGACTTAAAAAAAGTTAATGATCAATTTCAATATTAGGAATTACTATTACAAAAAGTTATCAGAAAATTACAAAAGAAAATTTTGTCCTATTACTTAATCAGATTATAATATTGTCACTGGGATGGTCACCACTTTCAATTACACAATGATTGAATGTATTAATTTGATTAAAATGAATATTCTAACTAAATATTTGTATCTTTTTCAAGCCTTACTAATTTTTATTCCTAAATCCTTTTTTAATTCATTAGATTTGGATATTTCTTCATATATATATATATATATATATATATATATATAGCAGGGAAAAGTACCTTAAAAATCACCTATAAAATTTGAAAGATATCTTTCCAATCTTTTTATAAATTAGGGCAGGACCAGAATATATGAATCAAGGAAGCATCAAAAATGTTGCGTTTGTCACATAAAGGATTAAAATTTGAATAAAAATGAGATAGTTTAACTTTAGACGTATGAACTCTATGGACCACCTTAAATTCCAACAAACAATGTCATGTGCAGAAGGAGGTAATATCAATGAGATGATTGTGGAGGAGATGTTCTAACTAATCTTCACTGATTGTGATCTGGAGATGAGGAAATCCAGGATTCAATCACACAGTTACGCAGAACTCATAATGCATCCACCTCCACTTTGGAGCAAGTGTAAATTTGGTGATCACTTTTTAGACCCTCCCATTCTACTCACTGGGATTACCCTGAGTGGACAGTCAAGCTCTCATTTTCATTCGCCATGCTCTCCACTTCTGACCTCTTGGTCTCTGTGCTCCCCCAGACCCACCTTTAATGAGCAACAGTGTCTCATCTTCAGACCAGGTGCTATACAGTCCTGGAACTCACTGTTTTATTCAATGATTTCAGATGACCAGCGGTTCCAGTTTGTGACACATCTTGCCGCGTCTGATGAAAAGGCAATAACCTTAACTGTATCTTTCTCTCCCCATAGATACCTCCTGACCCGTTGAGCATTTCCAGGGTTGACTGCTTTAGATTTGACTTTCTGAGTACCAGATCCAGAGCCACCACTGTTACTGAGATTGAGATCATAGGTATTCCAGGCTACAGATTTTGCCAGTCGTGGTAAGCATTTGTGGAAAGAGTTTTGTCAATTCAATCTACATGTCAGGATAATGATCAACCAATTCTCAGGAGGGGAATTTCTTCACTCAGAAAATTAACATTTAAGACTCCAGCTTAATTCCTCAAATGTTGAGCTATATTCAACTGAAGTCAGTAGGTTTTGGGCCTTTCAGGAAAATTAAGGATTTGTGTCCTGCAGATAGGTAGATCATTGACCTGAAACATTCCCTCTGTTTCTACTTCCACAGATGCTGCCTGACCTGCTGAATGTTTCAGGCCTGATATTTATACCGTGCAGATTTAAGAAGTGGGTGAAACTTATGAATGGGCATGGAGATGTCGAGTTATTCAGCATGGAAATAGGCCTTGAGGCCCAACACATGCATGCTGGTCAATGTTCCTGTCTATACGAGCCCTGTTGGCCTGTATTTGACATATATCCCACCAAGGAATTCCTACCCATGTGTCCCCATAGGCATAGGGCGTCCCAGGTCTTGCAGCTAAAAGTAGCTCTCTGAATCACAGACGCAGGCCCTGAAGAGCAAAGGGGTCAGACATTCGAAGGAGTTCTGCAAATATTTGTGAATAGGTTGTTCATAAGCTGAGGAAATCCTGACTCTGAAACCACAGCTTCCCATTTTCCAAAAATTAACCAGATTAAAAAAATTAATTGTTTAACTGGAAAAATTGCCACAGCTGATATGGAAGTTCTCAGGGAGGGTGAAGGGAAGGCAGGAGTGGGATAGGGATTCACATGGGTAGGTTGTAATCATTTGGTATCGGCAATTATGGGTGAGGTTTAATTGTAATCAGATTATGACAGAATTTCTTGTTCCATTGTGTGACAAATCCTGACATCAGGTTGAATTTCAAAACAATCTTTCAAGATAAATTGGCACATGCTAGGACAGGAATCGATTTCCACAAATGTGTGCGCGTATCAAATGGTAAAGAATGTTCTAAAATACACTGGTTTTGTTAAATTACATCCAAGTCTTAAGGTGCCTTTCCTGGAATGGGCCTTTGGTTAGAATGAAGCACAATAGTCTCTTCCCCTAAAAAAGAAAAGCTTGCTTTGTTTGCACAGAGTCAGTCCAATCAACAGATCCAAACAGATTGCCTCTCCATCGAGTCTAGAGTTGGGTAGGGTTGCCTACTCTGTATGTTTAGAATCCTCAGGAAGAATGCAAAGAATATGAAGCCAGGACACATAACAATCATTTGTGGGGACCCATATCAAACCTCCAACATGGATGAGATCAGCATCTTCTGTTCAGAATCAAGGTCAGTCTGCAGACAGATCAGCATCTGCAACCAGTTTGAGTTGGCACCAGGGGCCAAAGGCACCATGGGAAGAGTAATGCCATGCTCTTCAGTAAAATTGGTGGAGCCATGATCACATCTGTCAAGCAATGATCAGCACTGAACATCCATGGGAGGAGAACACCATGGATCCAGTGGGATGGTTTCCCAAGCAGAATTCCTCATCACCATGACCAATAACCAACAAGACTTCACTTGGCTGCTGGTATCGGATCATTATAACTCATCTGCAGTGCATACTAGCTGAGACGCGGCGGAAATGATCACATAACTCTGTGAGGACTGTGCATCTATCAAAAGGATGTAAGGTTCACCCCCAGCAGCTGTGTAACAAAGGACTCTCTGATTCACAGGCCTTTCTAGAGATTGATACAGACATCCAGTGCTGCTGGAAGATCACCAACTTGGAGAAAGGCCCACTCTGGTCTGCCCGAATCTTGTTGGTCTTCCAATAGATCAAGATGTAGGTGAGGGAATGCTGCTGACTGACACATTCCAGGCAGCAGGAGCAGGTACTAAGGGTTGCATTGAAGCTCAGTGTGACCCACGCAAAGGAATTGTGGGAAAGGACCACAGTCTAGGGGCCTTCTATCAATAAACATTGAGAGGCTGGGTCCAATGTAAAACCCTCTCAAGTACATGGTTTATATTGTCCCAGGAGCAGGGTGAGTATTTCTTGCATATATTTCATAAGGTTTATTTTTAAAAATATTTTTAAAAAGTCTAGCCTTCACAACCTCAGGATGCCCAGGGCAACTTTTAGCTAAAGACTTCCGTTATGAGTTGTAGTCAAATGATATCATCCATAATTATATGGATGCTTTGCAGGTGGAGAGAGCATAGGTCAGAAATACTACTTCCATTATGTCATTTTTTTTAAAATTTCATAGCAACCAACTTTTATTACTGCAAAACAAGCTTCAATTAAGGGTAGAGCAGTCGATGTTCCTAAAGTGGGTGCTGATTGGGTGATTGCTGGGTGGGACATCTAGTTCTGATTGCAAGGGTGACCCAGAGGTGTCATTCAAATATTCCAGTGTTTCTAGTAGTGAGAGAGGCTGGGATCAGAGGACTAAAGGATGAAAGGACATCCCTTTAGAATAGAAGTGAGGAGAGGTTTCTTCAGCCAAGTTGCGGGGGGGGGGGGGGGGGATTTGTTTCCACAAACAGTTGTGGAGGCCAAGTCATTGGGTGTATTTATAGTGGAGGTTAATACTGTGGGTTCTTGATTAGTAAAGGCATCACAGGTTGGAGGGAGAAGGTGGTGGAATGGGTTGAGAGAAAAATATACATCAGCTATGATTTGAATGGTGGATGACCTAATTTTGCTCCCAAGTTTGATAATCTCATATTCCCTCTCCAATTCTGAGTGAAGTATAGACTTTTGAGGCTCACCAACTTCAGATACCCAGCTTGTCCAGTGTGTGTCAGAACTGACCAAGTCTGATGAAAGGTCCCTCTCCACAGATGCTGCTATTTCCAGCTTTCTTTCTTAGTTCTGACTGCAGTTCCAGCCTTGGTTTCTCTTTCCTCCCGTCCCATTTGTCTGTTGTAATATATAAGTGTGCTGGAAAAACTCAGCAGGTCATGCAGCATCCAGAGTAAGTAAAGGGTAACCAATGTTTCCGGCCTGAGCCCTTCATCAGGGGATAAGAAAAAAAAAATCAGACACCTGAATAAAAGGGTGGGGATGGGAAAGGAGGGGAGGAGAGAGGAAGGTGGAGGGGAGGAGGGAGGATTGGAGGGGTGCGAACACAGGCTAACAGGTTAGAGGTGTGTAACGCGACTGAATGTACTCAGAGGCAAGTGAGGTGCACCAACACACTTTTAATAGCTCACAATCAATGGACAGTAGAACAATAGTCCTCAGGTGAATCTGAGAAAAGGCAGGAAAACCAGGGTTTATATTGGGGTGGGTGAGGGTGGAGCCATCTGAACAATACACAGACAGTGAATTCCAGTTCACTGCATTCACCCTTTCCTTCAGAATTGAGCCTGTGAGTGAAAAACAGAGACCATTCATTAAAAAAAAACTAATAGTTTACAAATATTTACAAGGGGGTCTGGTAATTTGGGCTGAGTGCTGCAGTACTGGAGGACTTTGGGCTTCCTGAACTTCCTGGACACCCTGTGGTATAGGGTCAGTGGGTCTCGAGGGCTCCAGCTCAGGTCGTGGAATGGATTGGTCCACTTCTCGAGCAGGGTCCTCTGAGACCCTGAGTGGGGTACTCAGTAGTTCTTGGCACACTTGAGGTATTGGACCCTCAATTTCGGTCGGTGCCAGGTCTCTTATCGAGACGGTATCCTCTCTGCTGTCAGGGTATGCCACGTAGGCATACGTTGAGTTGGCAAGCAGCAGGTGCACCCTCTCGATCGGGGATATGCCTTGCTCCTCTTCATATGCTTTCTTAGCAGGACTGGCCCTGGTGCCATCACCCAAGCCAGGAGAATAGTCCTGGACATGGATTTCCTCTGGAACATAAACATAAGCTTGTGAGAAGTTGCATTGGTTGCCGTGCAGAGAAGTGACCTTATGGAGTGGAGCGCCGTGGGTAGGACTTCTTGCCAGCATGAGTCTGGAAGGCTTTTGAACTGGAGAGCTAATTTCATGGCTTTCCATACAGTCGCGTTCTCTTTTTCAACTTGTCCATTCCCCTGGGGATTGTAGCTAGTCGTCCTGCTTGAGGCAATGCCTCTTATGAGCAGGTACTGGTGTAGCTCTTTGCTCATAAATGCTGAGCCCCAGTCTCTATGGATATAGCTGGGATACCCAAACAGGGCGAAAATAGAGTGCAAGGCCCAGACGACCGTGGTGGTGGTCATGTCTGGGCAGGGAATGGCGAACGGAAAACATGAATACTCATCGATGACGTTGAGAAAATACATGTTTCCGTTGGTGGAAGGGAGGGGACCCTTGAAATCAACACTGAGTCATTCGAAGGAGCAGAGTGCCATTATCAGGTGCGCTTTGTCGGGGCGGTAGAAGTGCGGCTTGCACTCTGAGCAGACCTGGCAAGACCTGGTCATCTCCCTGATGTCCTCAATGGAGTAAGGAGGTTGTGTGCCTCGATGAAAGGAGCCATATGGGTGATGCCTGGGTGGCCGGTGTGTGCAGAGGCACAGCTTCCTCTTGACAGGGCATCTGGAGGTTCATTGAAAGAACCTGGCCTGTATGCTATGTCATAATTATAGGTGGAAAGTTCGATCCTCCACCTAGTGATCTTATCATTCTTTATTTTGATCCATTTTGTATTATTAAACATAAATGCCACCGATCATTGGTCAATGAGCAGTGTAAATTTTCTGCTGGCCGTGTAATGCCTCCAGTGCCTGATGGCCTCTACAATGGCTTGAGCCTGTTTCTCCACAGATGGGTTCCAAAGCTCATGGCCTTGTAGGGTGCGAGAAAAAAAGGCAACTAGCCTGCCCGCCTGGTTAAGGGTAGTGGCCAGAGCTACATCAGAGGCATCGCTTTTGTAATGGAGGATTTAGACCAGCTTATGCAAGAAGGGATGCAGTTGCATCAGTAGACATTATCCAACTTCCACCATGAGGCCCAGAGATGCAGTTGTCTTTTGTTGGTCGCAGACTGTCAGGAGACCTTGAAGATAATTAAATCATTTGTTCAAAGAGACAAGATCTGAAGTAAACAACTTTTGGCTAATATAAGCCATGGTCCCACTGCTGAAGTTTGAGACTCTCCAAGAGGTGGCAACATCTCTCAGCAAGAAGAAGAACTTCAAGATTCCAACCAACGTCCTGGTCCGGGGAGGTGGAGAAGCTGCTACCGGCGCCCAGACAACCTACTACAAGTGTGCAGTCGTCGCCTTGCTTTGGCAGTTGGGACCAGTCCAGGCATTGATAAGTATAATTGGGAAGGGCTTGCTGGTTGTGTATTCAGCTTTAGATTTAGTAATAAAGACTTGTATAAACTGAACAGCTCTCGGTGTGTGTGTGTCTACTTTCTTTCGGTAGCTCAAACACTGTGACCAATCTAAAACAAACAAAATGAGAGGTATAAGTTTACCCAAGACAGCTTTCAACCTGCAAGGGTGCGTTCTCGCCCACCTCATGCATGGTGGCCTTTGCGATGTAGCTCCAAACGTAGTCAAAAGCCACCTGGGCTTTGGACGACAATGGGAAAGAGGTGGACGTTAAATAGTGAGGGACCGACTGGGCATAGTAGGAGAAGAAGCCCAGGCACCTCCTTAAGGGGTTCATGATCCTCAGGATCAGGAGCTCTAACAGGGGTGCATTCAATCAGGGTCAGGGCCAATGATGCCATTCTCCACCACATAGGCCAGGATCGCCAGACGTTTTGTCCGGAACACGCACTTACTGCAGCTGTAAGTGAGGTTGAGGGCTTTGGCTGTGTGGAGAAACCTCTGGAGGTTGGCATCACGGTCTTCCAGAGAGTGTCCACAAATGGTGACATTATCTTGGCCACCTCCCGTACTCCCATGGCCTTCAACCCGTACTCATTGACCATTTTGTTCATCTGTCTCTGGAAGACCAAGACCCCATTGGTGAGACCAAAAGGGACCCTCCAGATTAATAGAGCAGTCCATCTGCCTCAAATGCTGTGTCGGGAAGGTCCTCGGAATGGATCGGTAACTGGTGGTATGCAGCTTTCAGGTCGATGGCCGAATAGGCCCAGTACTGCGTAATTTCATTTACCATGTCCAAAATTCAAAGGAGGGGATACGTGTCTTGGACTGTGAAACGATAAATTGTTTGGCTGTAGTCAATCACTAGCCTGGACTTTTCTTCCCCTTTCACAACTACCATCCATGGGCTGTTGCTGGGCTCAATGATGTTTTCTTTGAGCAGCCGCTGTGTCTCGGCTCTAATAAATTCCCGATCCCTCACATGTATCGCCTGCTCTTTGTAGCTATTGGTTTGCAATCAGGAGTCCGGTTCGGAAACAGTCGGGAGGGGGGGGAAATCAATATTTAGGTTGGAGAGACCACATGTGGTGTCCAGCTTTTGGGACCTTCCGTTCCTCACCGTGATGGGAGTGGGCCAGAGTACTCCATGGTCATGCTTTTAAAGTGACAAAGGAAGTCCAGGCCCAGCAACACAGAGGCACACAAATCCTTCAGTACATACAGTCAGAACATACAAAATTCCCCCCTTTTACAGTTAGATGTACTATACAATACCCCTGGATCGTCGTGGAGTGCACGTGTGAAGCTAGGTAAATAAGATAGTCTGTCGGGTACTCTCTTAAGTTGTACCACAGAGCTATTGCAAAGTTTATAAAGCTTTCCGTGGAGCCAGTGTCTACTAAGCAATCAGTCAAATGTCCGTTTACCTTCACCTCCATCGTCGAGTTATTCAATTGGTGAAGTATTGCCTGATCCAGGACAACTGATGCCAGTGCTCCAGAAACCCCGTCGCTCTCCATGTTGATATCGACTTTCTCCTCTTAGCCTGCGAGCAGACAAGATGGCATCGACCACAAGGCACAGCAAGATGGCTGCCCTCCATCTTGATCCAATGAAGGACTAGGTGGCGCCAACCTCGAGGTGCAGCAAGATGGCCACTGTGGCTTCCTGTGATGCTTCACTTCCAGTAGCAGGTCTCACCAGGGAGGTGCAGCAAGACGCTGGCAGAGAACAGTATGGAGAGGCAGAAGCCAGTCCTTCACGACTTGGGCATAGGTTGAGCGATAATTTGCGGGTTTCATATGCAGTCATCCTCTTTGGGCTCCCTTTAGCCCGGCAGACCTTCACCCATTGCCCTCGCTTACCACATCCTGTGCACATGGAGTCCTTCGTGGGGCATGGGGGTGCTGTGCCTGTCCCCAGAAGCAGCATCCCCAGTCACACATGGCCACAGTGGTCGGCGCTGGGTCTGCGGGGGTCACAGGTGCTCCAATGACTTGGTCCTCTGAAAGGGCACCACTTTCACCCATGCTAGACCGCTTTCACCAGCTCCAGGGAGGTGGCCAAGTCTTTCTTCCTCAACTCCAGCAGTCACTGCCTCACATACCTTGACCTCACTCCTGCCACGTTGCAGCACTGCCCCCTATCTAGTCAGAGGGCACACCAGCTGCCAATCAAGGTTTGGACCCGCCCCACCCATTAGTGCACATCTCACTGTTGGTTCCATGTAAATTACCTGGACTTGACTCTCCAGCCTGTCTGTACTTGGCTTAGGCCATTGGCTGTGGTAATTGAATTACCCCTCCTGGCACCAAGCCATTGGTTCTTGCTAATGACCTACCCGGACCTCCAGGACTATAAAGGTTCCATATGTTCTTTATTTTCTCTCTCTTTGCCAGCTTGGGACCACTCTGGTTCACTCAGGCTTAGAAATGTGGAAGGGTGCTGGAAAAACTGCTGGTAAGATGTGCATTGTTAAAAGGGTTGGGAGTGTTTAATTAGTATCCCTTGTAGAATAGAGCCATGCCTGCACTGAGTCAAGGGGTGGTGGGTGGGGCATTGTAGTTATTTTTCCTTCATTGTTGTATGTATCCAGTTCATTGTATATACTTTGTTTCCACACTATTTTTTCCCACATTTGTTATTAATTGTCCTCATGTTTCAGTGCCATTATTACTTTCCCCATTGCTGCTGTGGTGTGTTGGTGTGTGGGTGTTGCATCTGCTACCATTTCCTATACTTGCCTTCTGTAAATAAAATCCTTTACTACCAAAACTGTATGTCCAGAGTCTTTACCTTTGAGACCTACCAAACCTGTTTCCTCACTCACAACAATTGATCACCAGCCCCAGAGCAGACTTGACTTGATTGACAATAGCCTTGGACAGGATTCTGTAGTCACTATTTAACAATGAAATGGGTCTCCAATTCCTGATGCTCTCCTTCTCTCCCTTCTCTTGGAAGATGAGGGTGAGCCCTTGTTCATGGAGTCTGACATGCTGTCTGCCAGGAGCATAGCATTTTATACTTCCAGCCCACCCAGTACCACAGAACCATTTATAACTCAGCCAGTAGGCCATCGTTTCTGGGAATCTTACTCTCATCAAAGGGGTGATGGAATCTGTCAGCTTCCCCCAGAGTAATTGGCTGATCCAGACATTCTCACTTGCTAACACCTCAGTGATAGAGGACAGGAAATTTTCTGTCTGTAGCCTTAGTGTCATACAAACTGGCATGAAAAGATCTGCCGATCCTCTGAATGCCCATTCTGCAAGGATGCTTTATTGCTTTATTATTATTTTCATAGTATAGAACATGTAATATTACGCAAAATTGCCGTTTGCCTGTCATAAGACAGACAAAAAAATTGCCCTTTGTTGCCTGGCACCCCTTACAGTAAGGGAGAAAGAGAAGCAAAAGAGATTCCCTTCAGTCACCTCCAGTGCTCCCACAAATTCTGTAGATGCACAAACTCGTGTTCAATCTATCAGCAACCCAAGCACCAGATCCAAACCTCTGACATGATCAGGAAGCTTTCAGTGACTGTAGCATTTCAGGTGCCCTTCTTGTCCTCCGCACCCTCAAATCCAAGGTCCGATAACTGGTTCTCATGAGGCAGCCTTCAGCAACCTCATAGCTCATGTGCTTCCCCAACCTGAAGTCACCCATGACCTGGGTCCCTCAGCCACTGAGCCCCTTGCTGATCTACTGTCATAGTCACCATCCTGTAGGGTTGTCTCCTTCTCAACCAGGGGCGTAGCCAGGTTCTGAAGTCTGGGAGCAAGCACAAGAAGAAGGTGCTTGCGGGGTGGGGTGGGCACTCCACTCCCCCACCCCCCCACAACCCCAGCTGCACCCCTGCTTTAAATAAACCATGAGATTTAAACAGAATCATTTCAAGATTAAAAGATGAACCCTCTGTGACAAAGACTGAGAATTCTCGGATGCATGTTACAAATGGAAAAGGATGGCCATGGTTTTGTTTCCAATTTTCTGTTCATGACATCATCTGCCAAGGATGTGCCATCATTACTTTCAAGAGTGAGCCAAGTTTGAGCTCGTTTCAAGCAGCACACCTTCCTAACGTGCATCTGAATTAATTGGCCTGAGAATTTTCACATCGATCTGTCATCTGTTCCTTATGCATGAGCCTCCCACCTACCAGTCACAATTTACATGTCAACCAACAATATCAACATTCTGCTATGTAGGGGTTTCTGGAATCTTTGTTTGTCTCAGTACTAGCAATATAAAGTTTAGTGGATTTAGTAATGGAATATATATTTGGGAGAAAAATTGGTAAAATTAGAGTAGGTTACATACATACACACATTTTAAAACAGATCTTATTTGAAATACTGAAGAATTCATATTCACTGAACTTTACAGAAACTATGGAGAATGCTATCTATGCACTCCACAAGTAGGTGCTAATTGAAATGATGCCATAAAATGAATAGACCATTGTTTGGATTGGAGACACTCTAGCTGTTTGCAAGTAACTTTAGTGCTCACGGAAAGGTCACTCCGGGGTTTTGTTTACCTAAAGGCAACAGCTTGGCCAAGAAGGGTAACTCCCGTGGTTTGCTGAAGAAGATGGGGGTTTTGTGCCAAGTGAAAGAGTCACATGGGCTTTGTGTGTCTGTGTGAGAGAGAGAGAGAGAGATTAAAAAAAAACAAGCTCTCTCAGCCAGAGTGTGTGTGACAGTGGAAGCCAGGAGAAACTTGTTGAAACAAAGTTCCAGAGCAGTGGATGACTGGAAGTGCTTTCTTTCTGATGTTTCTCTTGGAATAAGTGGAACAGAAAGGAACTCTGTGTTAGCCTGAAAGAAAGAGGTTATCATCTGGAGAACCCTGATGGGGGCGAGTTTCATCAGCAAGACATTGAGATGACTAATGGTGGTATCTCAATTGTGGAAATCTTGGAACAACAAATCTCTCTCTGCAAACCCTACAAGAATCTTCCTGAGTGGTAAACATTTACCTTTCGAGCACCAAAATCTGGTGAACTTTATACATGTTAAATTCTGTGCACAGTATAAGAATTGCCTGCAACCAGTGAACTTGGAAGAATGAGAAATGAGATTGAACTGTGAACCAAAGGATTTTTCTTAAATTTACACACACATCATACACGTGCGCTTAGAATTAGAATAGGGTTAATTTGGGTTAGTTAAGCCAATAGAGTTTAAAGATGATCAAAAACAACTTTTGTTTAAGTAACTACTTCTTTTGGTAAATGTCTATTGCTGCTGGGTTTTGGGGTCCTTTGGGCTCGTAACAGTTCTTTGAGATCATATTGAACCTTCCTTTTGTAATGTCATGGAGATCTGGCCTCTATTAAGAATACGAGGTTGAGGTCAATATTTTGAATCCCAACTAATATGTCTGAATTTATAAACACCTTTGTCTCTCCTCATATTAATTCTGTAATGATGACTGAAGGATCCCACATTTCTCAATGGCTTGGGTGTTTGTGAAGTGAATTTGGGGCAATTCTCCCCAGGCCGAACAATGATGAAATATCGTCATTTCCACCACTTACATCACCCAATAAAACACCCACACACATGAACACTCATTGGAGTACTGAAGAATTGGCTGTTACATGACTGATCATGGCAGGGATTGAAGATCAGTGGGCTGTTTCAGGTTTGGATGGATTTGAGGAGGTGCCAGAAAACTCCATTAAACCTCATTGCTTCCAGTTATTTTGAATGGAGAACTTGTGCTCCATCTCCTTCATCTAATCCTGTTCGCATGCTCTTCCTTTCTCCCCTGGTCCATTCCCCTTTGAGCATCTTTGCATTATTCTCCTATTTGTATCACCTGTTCAATGCTGGACATCTGCAATGCACACACAATCCCAAGCTCTGACCTGGGGCGAACTTACTAGGTGGGCAGAGGAAAAGATTCAAGGATGTGCTCAGTAGGCTGAGGGGACACAAGGGAGGGTTCATAGTTGGGCATCGGGAGATCCAGTGTAGGCCGAGGGGAGGGTTTAAAGTCAGGACTTGAGAGTCGGGAGCTCCAATCACCAGAGCTCCCGATGCCCAGCTCTGAACCCTCCCCTCAGCCTACCTGAACTGTGGGGCACAATTGCAATTCAGTTTTTAAATAAAGCAAACATTTTACTCACATCTCTTGCCTTCTGATTTACTGTTCAAACATAACTCTTGAATTTTTTTTCACGCATTGTGTTCTTGGCAACTCGTGCATGAGTGCCAGGCAATTCACGCACGAGTAGCATGTGATCCATTGCCAGCTAATAACTCGATCAGCAGGGATCACACGCAAAGAGATACCAGGGCAGATTAGTGGCACCAGCTATTGAACTATGAGACTATGGCATCTGTGGGCTGTGGGCGCTGCCAGACTGAAAAGTTGGGAGAGTGGTCACTCCCTTGCTCACCCCCTAGCCATGCCCTTGTTCTCAACAGAGGGGTGTTTTCCCCTTTTCTGGTGCCCTGCACCAGTCTACTGCTCCCCAGTGTCTGCACTGGTCTGTGCCCAACACTGTCAGCTCCTCTAACAAGCTGTTTAATTCCTGTAATTCCTGTGCATTAGGACCGGGCAGTTGAAGGCTTCAAACCAGTGCTGTGTCTCTGCTCTCCATGGTTATTATTGTTATACCTGTCATAGGTGTTGACTTGCTTGATAGCACATAAAACAAAGCCTTTTCTGTATTTCAGTACACCTTCCACATGTTCATGGCCTTGAATAAAAGTTTCTCCTCATCTCAGTCCTAAATGAATTACTCCTTTGACTGTGACCTCTTGTTCTGAAGTTCCCCAACAACAAGAGCATTCTTCCTGCATCTAACCTGTCTAATTCTGTGAGTATTTTATGTCTCAATGACGTCCCCTCCCATTCTTCAAATTCCAATAAGTATAACTCTATCCTATCCAGTCTTCATCTGTCAGGCCACCCTCTCAATAGCAAGAATGTCCTTCCTCAGATTTGGAGATTAGATCTGTGTGCAGTGCTCAAGGTGTGACCTCACTAAGGTTCTGTAAAACTGCAGTAAGAAATCCCTGCTTCTATATCCAAACCTCTGATAGTAAAGGCCAATGTGCCATTTGCCTTCTTCACCTCCTCCTGGTGTACCTGCATTCCAACCTTAACTGACTGATGCTCCATGACCCCAGGTCTTAATGCTTCTCTCCCTTTCTATTCCAGTATTAACATTTCAATTCAAATGGTCTTCAGCACTGTTTTTTTTCTTTACAAATGATATTTAATATGTGTGTTCCTGGGATCATGTCTCCAGTATTGGAGAAGGTCTGTGATAACTATAACTTTCCATTGGTTATACACATTGAGATTAGCTGCAGCACATGATGACTCATTCATTGTATGAAACCGTTCTACTTCAGGAAAAATGTATTCATTAAAGTAAAATATGTAAATGATCTCACAGCTTGATGATACAAGAGTTGGAACTTGGGAGAGTGTCTTGGTTACATGAGTCAACATTCTCTGAAACAGAAGGGTGACCTAATTTCTGAGATGCAATTAACTCTCCTTGGAAAAACTGAAATAACTCCATTCATTTCAAGCAGGGTCAATATTTGAATGGAGCAAAGGGAAAGGAATCCTTCAGGCAGGTCAGAGATAAAACAGGAAAATATCAGAGCAGGCCACTTGGAGATTTTAACTTGTAATGCGTTTGTGATATACAAACTCAATTCCACATGCTTAGAATACTTTAGAACCATACAGCACATTACAGCCCCTCTGGACCTTAATGTTGAGCTGACCCATATACCCCTTTTTAAAAAAACAGACAAACCCTCCCGACCCCATAACCCTCTATTTTTCTTTCATCCATATGTCTAACAGTATCTTAAATGCCCCCACTGTTTCCATTTCCACCACCATCCTTGGCAAGGCATTCCAAACACCCACAACTTGGTGTTTGCTGATCCTGGCCTGGGAAACAGGTGCTGGCTATCAATGCTTCTCAGAATCTCGTAGGCCTCTCAGAATCTCGTAGGCCTCTCAGAATCTCGTAGGCCTCTCAGAATCTCGTAGGCCTCTCAGAATCTCGTAGGCCTCTCAGAATCTCGTAGGCCTCTCAGAATCTCGTAGGCCTCTCAGAATCTCGTAGGCCTCTCAGAATCTCGTAGGCCTCTCAGAATCTCGTAGGCCTCTCAGAATCTCGTAGGCCTCTCAGAATCTCGTAGGCCTCTCAGAATCTCGTAGGCCTCTCAGAATCTCGTAGGCCTCTCAGAATCTCGTAGGCCTCTCAGAATCTCGTAGGCCTCTCAGAATCTCGTAGGCCTCTCAGAATCTCGTAGGCCTCTCAGAATCTCGTAGGCCTCTCAGAATCTCGTAGGCCTCTCAGAATCTCGTAGGCCTCTCAGAATCTCGTAGGCCTCTCAGAATCTCGTAGGCCTCTCAGAATCTCGTAGGCCTCTCAGAATCTCGTAGGCCTCTCAGAATCTCGTAGGCCTCTCAGAATCTCGTAGGCCTCTCAGAATCTCGTAGGCCTCTCAGAATCTCGTAGGCCTCTCAGAATCTCGTAGGCCTCTCAGAATCTCGTAGGCCTCTCAGAATCTCGTAGGCCTCTCAGAATCTCGTAGGCCTCTCAGAATCTCGTAGGCCTCTCAGAATCTCGTAGGCCTCTCAGAATCTCGTAGGCCTCTCAGAATCTCGTAGGCCTCTCAGAATCTCGTAGGCCTCTCAGAATCTCGTAGGCCTCTCAGAATCTCGTAGGCCTCTCAGAATCTCGTAGGCCTCTCAGAATCTCGTAGGCCTCTCAGAATCTCGTAGGCCTCTCAGAATCTCGTAGGCCTCTCAGAATCTCGTAGGCCTCTCAGAATCTCGTAGGCCTCTCAGAATCTCGTAGGCCTCTCAGAATCTCGTAGGCCTCTCAGAATCTCGTAGGCCTCTCAGAATCTCGTAGGCCTCTCAGAATCTCGTAGGCCTCTCAGAATCTCGTAGGCCTCTCAGAATCTCGTAGGCCTCTCAGAATCTCGTAGGCCTCTCAGAATCTCGTAGGCCTCTCAGAATCTCGTAGGCCTCTCAGAATCTCGTAGGCCTCTCAGAATCTCGTAGGCCTCTCAGAATCTCGTAGGCCTCTCAGAATCTCGTAGGCCTCTCAGAATCTCGTAGGCCTCTCAGAATCTCGTAGGCCTCTCAGAATCTCGTAGGCCTCTCAGAATCTCGTAGGCCTCTCAGAATCTCGTAGGCCTCTCAGAATCTCGTAGGCCTCTCAGAATCTCGTAGGCCTCTCAGAATCTCGTAGGCCTCTCAGAATCTCGTAGGCCTCTCAGAATCTCGTAGGCCTCTCAGAATCTCGTAGGCCTCTCAGAATCTCGTAGGCCTCTCAGAATCTCGTAGGCCTCTCAGAATCTCGTAGGCCTCTCAGAATCTCGTAGGCCTCTCAGAATCTCGTAGGCCTCTCAGAATCTCGTAGGCCTCTCAGAATCTCGTAGGCCTCTCAGAATCTCGTAGGCCTCTCAGAATCTCGTAGGCCTCTCAGAATCTCGTAGGCCTCTCAGAATCTCGTAGGCCTCTCAGAATCTCGTAGGCCTCTCAGAATCTCGTAGGCCTCTCAGAATCTCGTAGGCCTCTCAGAATCTCGTAGGCCTCTCAGAATCTCGTAGGCCTCTCAGAATCTCGTAGGCCTCTCAGAATCTCGTAGGCCTCTCAGGCAAAGAGAATATGTCCAAAGAGAAAAGTCTCAGCTCTGCTAACCTTGCCTCATAAGACTTGTTTCCCAAATCAGGCAGCATCCTTTGTACCCTCTCCATAGCTTCCAAATCCTTCCTATAATGCGAAGACCAGAACTGAACATAATACTTTAAGTGTGGTCTCACCAGAGATTTATAGAGTTGTACAATGGCCTCTCTACTCCTGAATTCAATCCCCCTATAATGAATCCCAGCATCACGTAAGCCTTCTTAACTAACCTATCAACCTTTTGAGAGATGTATGGATTTGCATCCCAAAGTCGCTCTGTTCATCCACACTCTTAAGTAACCATCTCTTAACCCTGTACTCAGCCTTCTGAAATGCATCACCTCACCCTTATCTGGACTGAACTCCATCTGCCACTTTTCTTCCCAAATCTGCATCCTGTCTATATCATCTTGCAACCTTTGACAACCTTCAGCTCCATCCACAACTCCTCCAACCTTCGTGTCATCTGCAAACTTACTGACCTGTCCATCCACCTCTTCATCCAGGTCATTTATAAAAATTACAAAAAGCAGGGGTCCCAGAGCAGATCCTTGCAGCACTGCACTAGTTGCTGACCTCCAGGCAGAATACTTTCCTTCCTCTACTACTCTCTGCTTTCTTCATATAAGCCAATTTATTAATCTATAAAGTTAATTTTCCATTGATCTCATGACTTTCTGGATGAGTCTCTCATGAGGGACCTTGTCAAATCCCTCATCAATTTATTTTGTTACCTCCTCAAAAAACTTAATTAGTCCCACGAGGCATGAGAAGAAGCCATGCCAAATGCTTATAGATCCTATCCTTAAGAACGCTCTCCTCTGATTCAGATACAAATCCTATCAGACGCTTATTTCCTGTGACTAGCAGAACACACTCTGCTGGGGCACACAGTGGGTCAAGCAATATGCAAGGGTGATAAAGAATGGTCAGTGTTTCGGGCTGGAACACTTCATCAGGACCTGTCCCCATGGTCCCTGTAAGTTCCTGGAAAAGTGAAAGTGGTTCTGACCTCCTGAGAGAGCAGCATGAGCTATGGTGTTGGCTTCATTTCAGTTCCCCTCTCCACTCCCACATGGACACATCTGTCCTCCATTGCCGGGTGAGGCTATATGTAAACTTAAGGAATCACACATCATGTTTGTCCTGGACAGCCTTAAACCCAATAGCATGAACATTGATTTTTCCCAATTTCAGATGCCCTTCACCCCTCTCTGGTTCCATTGTTTCCTCTCCTTTTTACCTACACTTTTCATTCACTCCTTGCCCCATCCCCCACCCAGTGATCTCCCATTTTTGTCCAATACCCTCTCAAATCATGGCTTCTTCTTCCCCCCCCCCCCCCCCCACCTTCCCAACCCCTTCATATACTGTTCTTAATATCAACCCTTCCTACTTTAATCTCAGTAAAGATTCACAAACCAAATCATTTAAGGACTATTTGTCCCCAAGGATGGGTTGAAATGCTCCTGCAAACCTTAAGGGGTTAAAGTTTGAAAGTTTAACATTAAGTGAATTATGGAATAACAAAATTCCTGAGATGAACAAAATCCCATTGATCGAGCATGACTGACAGCTACTTCTGATGGAAACCTCATTCTTCAGATTTGCAAACCAGAGAGAAGGAGGCCCTTCAGTCTATTGATCTCAAAGCAATCTCATTCTCCCGCTTCTTTTCCTGAGATCCTCTATCTCTCACATTTCCATTAATTCCACCCTGATTCTGTTGCCACTCACCTGCACTGGAGGTAATTGACAGCAGCCGATGAACCATCCAACACTTTGGGATGTTGGAGGGAGGTGGAGCACCCAAAGGAAATCCACACAGTCAAAAAGAGAACATGCAAACTCCACACAGTAGGACCACAGACCACTGCACCACAGAATGGAGTAATAATGGAGGAACATAGTCTAGAGCACAATTCCCAGGAGGTGTATTGCAGTCAGTGGCTTGTCAGCTCAAGGGAAATGCAGAATGGACTGCAAATGCCCATTCACATCCAGGGAAGAAATCCATTAAAGAAGAGATTCCTGTAACCTGGATAGAGATGATATCCAATTGCAGAATCTGCTGAAACACCAGCCCCTCCTGCTAATTTTTGGCACTCTTGGCCTGAGGGAGTGCTTAGCATTTAGCTCCTTTCACGCTGCCAACTCTCCAAAAGGTCAAGTAAATGACCCGGATTCCAGAATCCAATTCGTCCAGAAGATGAAGCACTGTTGGTACAACAAAAGAGATTGATTCATCTCTGATTTTAGAAAGAAAATGGTGGGTGACCAACTTGAACCTAATGAGCAGATTTTGTAAAAATGCCTGTGAATTGTTGAAGTAAATGCAAAAAGGCAAACTGGGTGTGAGTGTGAACTCAGATCCACAAGAACTGAGATGATGCAACCTTGAGTGAACAAAGAGGAACTCAGCGGGTCATTGGGGAGTGAAATGGCCAGTCAGTGTTTCTGGTCAGGACCCTTTATCAAGATTGATGAAACCTTTGATTCAATGGAGCCATGTTAGATTACTGAAACTACCTGGATGTGATGTAACTGCATAATTTGCGGTGCTGGTGGAACATTGACCAGGTCTCCGGCAGTGGCTGTGGTTGGGAAAGCATTTCCTATTTCAGACCGATGACCTATTCCTTCATATGGCTCCGTTTAAATGTTACTTGGCTAGGCTCATGTGAAAACTCTTCCAGTGTTTCCTAAATTAAAGGTGCTACTCTCTATCTGTGGTTTTCAAACTGCCCCCTAAACTCTCATTCCACCTGAAGCAACTCTTATCCCATAGATCACACATGTCAAACTCTGGCCCAATTTGGCCCGCGATATAATTATATTTGGCCCGCAAGATCATATTAAATATATATTAGGGTTGGCCCGCTGGCTGCCGCGCCAGTATAGCGCATGCACACTGAAGGTGAAAATGAAGACGCCAGAGGTGTGGAGGGATCTCGGAGTCCCGAATCCCAGGGATCGGAGCGCCGCACTCAGCCCGCCCGGCTGGAGTTGGGGACCATCCTCACTGGGTCTGTGCTTCAGCGGCGACGCCGGATCGAACGTCTCGTTGGCGATGCCTTCCCCTCGCTCCGTGGGCGGCGGACCCTGCCTCCCGCTCCTTTTGTTGGAGACGAGCCCGGCGCCATGAGATCGCAGTTTAATCCCTCTCCAACCATGGGAGGGGGGTGGGAGCAACGCGCTCTTCTCAGCCAATTCCTCCACCGCCCCGGATGGTCTAGACTATGTTCCTCCATTATTTTCAACGGGGGGTTCGGGTGCCTTCGTCAGGCGACCGACCTGTTGGTCCAAGACAAGGGGAGAGTGTACAAACTCCACACAGACAGCACCTGAACTCGGGTGAACGTGGAGCTGTGACCCCACATTCCACATCAGGACTGTGTGTAAGATTGGGAGCAGTGAGACGGAAGCTTATTTTGTTCCTGTGATTTAAGCCTTTCTTGGGGTGGAAAAGTGAAAGTGAAAGTCTGACCACTTGCCTAACAATTAACTTAATCAGATGTGGAGTTACCACAATACAACAGTTCTCAACCTTTTTCTTTCCACTCGCGTCCCTGTGCCATTGGTGCTCTGTGATTAGTAAGGGATTGCTTAAGGTGGTCTGTTGGTGGAAAGAAAAAGTTTGAAGACCACTGCTTTAATCATCCCTCATTGACTCGTCATGTGCACGGTTTCAGACGCTAAAGGAAATGGGCCAATGACAATGACAATGAAAGAGTTTATCCAAAACTATTATTAAACATTTATTTTAATAAGGAAAAGTTTAACATTACATATGTTGAAAGAAGAGAAAACATGCAGATGTTGTTGAAAATTTTCAATAAATATTTAGTTCGGCCCTCGACTTAGTCCAAGTTTTTAATTTTGGCCCTCCGTGAATTTGAGTTTGACACCCCTGCCATAGATGGTCTGTGATTGGTAAGGGATCACTTAAGGTGGTATGTGGGTGGAAAGGGAAGGTTGGGAATCATTGCTCTAGACCCAATTGTTACTGAAATGTTTTGCTTGAGAAAAGTTGTCACTGGCCCATTTCCCTTGGAGTTATGAAACCATGCACATAACGAGTCAATGAGGTACGATTAAAATGGTGGTTCAAACTTTTTCTTTCCACTCACATACCACCTTAATCAATCCCTTACTAATCACAGAGCACGCATGGCATAGGAAATACTTAAGGTGGGATGTGAGTTTAGGGGGGGTGGGGTGGTTTGAAAACCACTGCGTTATATGAATGCAAGCTGCTCTTATTGGATACTTGCCAACAGCCAGAGTCTCATTATTCATGAGGTTTCGGGTGCTCTGGCTTTTCTGTGTGTGTGGCATATGGGGAATGTCAGTGGGAAAGATGCCATGGATATTCCACAGATGGGCTATGAGCACTGGATGCATAATGGGAGCTGTCCGAGGTCAAAGAGCCAGGTGAGGGCCAAGAGTAAAGCAGCACAATGGCACAGCAAGTGTGTCTCTTGGAGCACACAGAGCCTGCTGATCAGCCACAGCTTGAAGGAGGAATCTATAGAGACTTCACAGTGGTAGCATCAATGATGCCTCTTCCAAGAACTGCAGCAATAAGGTGTAATTACAAAGCTGAAAAGAATGCATTTCGCATTGAATGCACCTTCAAAAAGTGAGGTGGTGTGTGAACCTGTCAACGAACCCGAGCTGAACTTGGCTGTGATGTTAGCTTGGCTTTGGAACTGCACAGGAGGGGTCCAATTTACTGCGATGCAAAAAGCTCCGTGAACTCAGGGGAAGAAAGTCTCAGCAGGTGAACAACTGAATCGTTTCCAATGACTAAGTGAAAACATAATCATTCCATGCTTGAATGGCTTGAAGTGAGCTGTCAGACAGGTTTCTCACACAGCGCTGAGGCAGAACCTGATACCTTTGTTCAGTTTCGGAAATGGGCCACAACTGGTTTACAATGTGGTGGGGGAGGATCAGGGGTGAGAGCGTGGATCTGACTTTATAGGGGAGCACACCTCACCCTAGGTGTTTGATTATGCACAGAGGTAACAGCGTGCCAGCAGCTCTGCGCACATTGACTCACCCATAGGGAAGTGTTCTTGGCCCATCACAAATAGGCTCATTCCATGTACCTTCAGAATGTCCCAAACCAAAATGGTGATAAGAGTATCCAATGACATGCTGAACAGGGCGTAACCAGGCTTTAACATTAGGAGGAGTGAGCACATAGCAAAGACACCACGACCGCTGTTCTCTCAAAGCTGCGCACGTGTGTGTGTGCTCACAAGTTTTGTAGCCAGTGCACAAAGGAAATTAATGTGCGCACATTCATGACACATACCGAATAATTTTAAATTCATTATTCTATTTACCATATATTTTGCAAAAAAGTCGACTGAGACCTTAAATTCACTGAAAAGAAACAGATTGACTTCATTTTCCCATATAAGTTGATGCCAGAAGCTCTCCCCACCACTAGCACTGCAACACTTTGATATCTCTCCACCGCTGGCGTCACCAATACAGCTCCTACCTGGGACCCTGAGATCGCCGCCACCCCAGCCTGCCAGGCTGAGGTTCCTGCTCCCGCTGAGAGCACAATGTTATCATTCCAGCTCCATGGGCTGTCACTGATCCTGCCCAGTAGGCCGAGGTTTTTTTACTTAATTTACAGCTTTGTTACTTGCGATTGGGGTGTTTTAAAATTTTTTGGGTTGTTCATGGGAGGCCTGGACACCCCAAAAAATGGGAGTCGACTTATCCACCGGTTGACTTGTATGCCAAAATATATGGTAACAACAAAACACAAGGAACTTAAGGAAGATACCATTTTAAAGGAAGTACATAATTATTATTTGTATTCAAAATTAAAATTGGCCTGCCGAACACCAGAGCTCCCGACGCCCTAACTCTGATCCCTCCCCTTGGCCTATTGCATACCAGAGCTCCCAACACCCAACTCCTAACCTTCTCCTCGGCCTACCATATACTAGAACTCCCGATTCCTGACTCCAAACCCTCCCCTCAGCCTACCTGAACTGTGGGGCACAATTTGCATGTAATGAATTCAGTTTTCAAATGAAACATTGTACTCACAGTTCTCCAATTTACTTTGAACATAAATCGAATAATGTTTCGTGCCTTGGGATCACAGTGATTCATGTATGCACGGCATGGAATCCCCAATCCAAGCTAATAGATGAAGAGCTGCCCAATCAGCAGGCAGTTTACACCATTGAAACCCAATTGACTGGAGGCACTCAAGGAAACAGCAGATACCATGGTCTGAAGACGAATACAATCCACAAGAGGAACTCAGTAGGAGATAAAGAACAGTCGACGTTTCGATGCAGGGCTCCAGCTATGTCACTGATGCTGAATCTCCTCGGATTTCTTTCAAATTAGAGGCACTGTGTGCCTTCTTCACGGTCGTATTGACGTGCTGGCTCCAGGAGAAATCTTCTGAACTATGGTAGGAAACTGGTGGGTCAAAATCGAACTGAACTGCCAGTGACTTGCACACCTGGGACATTCCATTGCAAGGCACAGATTTTCAAACACTTTATCAAAGAGGATGAACAAATTTTAGGCTTAATGCTATTGTTAATAATATAATGCAGCAAGCTTTCAAAATTGCAACAAATGCAAACCAGAATGCAGCTGGCAAAATCGTGTGCTGGTGACTTGGTACTTCATTGTCCTTTGACAGGCATGTATCATAAACAAAGATCCGCCAAGAGGCTTGTTTCTACATTTGAAAATCATAAGGAGCAGTTATACAAGTTTGTTGCATGTTTTTCGACATGTAGGCAATATATAAATGCAGTGTTATTTTAATGCAACTCCTGGGTGAACACATTTAAACAGTCAACATTTTGGATTTGATGTTAGTGTTAAGGAAGGATTTAGTATTGGATATAATTTAATTTGAGGGGGTATGGTGTGATGGCGTAGGGAGAAGATGTGGGAAAACACCTCCCCGGCAGAACTTATAAAAACCTGTATAAAAATTTTTAAAATTATTTTAAAACCTGTTGACTATACTGTTGAAGCATTCTAGAAGCAATTATGAGGAAAAACTAAGACTCAACTACAAAGAAAAGACCCACTAAACAGTTGATTACTATGGAAGAATCTCGGTCTACCTTACAAATGGAGCTTCCCTTCAATCTTGACTGCAGCACCAGTCTAGCGGTAAGGTGCACACAACACCGGTGCCAACTCTGCATGCGGTCGCACAAGATGGCGCCAGTGCTTTACGTCAACTTACTCCTGAGCAGAAGGATCAAAACTCAGACAGGTTCCCTCAACAGCTTGTTGTAATTCAGAAAGCGAAGAATGGTAAACGAGAGATCCAATCTCAACATTTGATTGACGTTGGAATGGATAATGATCAAGCTAACTGAGAATTGGAAGAGGCTTTTCAGACTTGAGATGATTTTCTGTTTTATTTTTGATTGTTCTGTGCAGGGGGGTGGGGGAAGATTCAACTGCTGATCCTCCTTGTGACATTTGTCAATCCCGGATAATTAAGGGAGGTAATACTATTTAGTTTTTTTTTGTGTTGGTTTTTTATGGAGTTTCTTGTTTTTTTTCTTTCTTTGAGAGGATCTTTAGCTTTGTTTGTGTTGATGTCATGGGGAGGTACTTCACCATTTATGATGGGATGGTTTATAGTGATATTTTACGGCTAATTTAAATGTTGCTTCCTTCTTTCTTCTTCTTTGGCTTGGCTTCGCGGACAAAGATTTATGGAGGGGGTAAATGTCCATGTCAGCTGCAGGCTCATTTGTGGCTGACAAGTCCGACGCAGGACAGGCAGACACGGTTGCAGCGGTTGCAAGGGAAAATTGGTTGGTTGGGGTTGGGTGTTGGGTTTTTCCTCCTTTGTCTTTTGTCAGTGAGGTGGGCTCTGCGGTCTTCTTCAAAAGAGGTTGCTGCCCGCCGAACTGAGGCGCCAAAATGCCAAAATGAGGCGAGATCAGCCCACTGGCGGTGGTCAATGTGGCAGGCACCAAGAGATTTCTTTAGGCAGTCCTTGTACCTCTTCTTTGGTGCACCTCTGTCACGGTGGCCAGTGGAGAGCTCGCCATATAACACTATCTTGGGAAGGCGATGGTCCTCCATTCTGGAGACGTGACCTACCCAGCGCAGTTTGATCTTCAGCAGTGTGGATTCAGTGCTGTCGGCCTCTGCCATCTCGAGTACTTCGATGTTGGAGATGAAGTCGCTCCAATGAATGTTGAGGATGGAGTGGAGATGTGAGAGATGGGAAAATTGATCTAAAATTATGAACATGGAAGAAACTAAAGTTCATCAGTTAATGGCTGTAACCAGTACAAACAGGATGAGCTTGGGGATTAGGATGCAGGAAAGCAAAGTCAGCATGATTAACATAAGAATCTTCTGTGTGACAAGAGCCACCATAAGACTAAGAAAAGGAATGGTAAGGTACAATAGAATGTAGGAAGTTGAGGTAGTCTGGATCAGATAAAGGTCTCCTAGCCCTGGACAGAAGTACCAAGTCCTACATATCTAATTAGCTAATCATACACAGATTTATACATATGAAATTAGCCAACCCTAGATAGAATGAGTCAACTCCGCATACCAAGAGATTGTAGCCCCGAGAATCAGGAAGGTGTGAATAAGGACAATGACATGATGGGGCACCCACAGGATACCCCCTGGTCCTCCAAGTGTACTGAAACTGCACGTAGGCAAACCCATCCAGGGGGCAGAAGAATGTAAGGGGGAGGGCACTCTGATACTGAAATTGACTGTATAAAAGTTGGGTGAGCCCCAGTATATGTGTGTATTCCCAAGGTAAGGGGAAGCACCCAACTTTGCATTGTTGTAGTAATAAATGTTCTTTGTTCTCAATTTTTGTCTCGAGCAATTTCTTTAAAGGTACTTTAATTTCCTTTATGATAAGATTCCCAGTATAGGAACCGAAACCCTTGACTGGACGGATGAAGAGATTGAAAATTTTAACTTTGTTAAACAGTGCCTTACGCGTGCCCCAGTTTTAGCGCTACCCGATCTAAACAAACCTTTTGATTTATACACTAATACCAAAGCTGGGGCAGCCACCGGAGTGCTCACCCAAAGCAGGGCTGGCTATAGACAACCAGTGGCTTTCCTGTCAAAGCTTTTAGACCCCGTTTGTCGCGGCTGGCCAGAGTGTATACAAGCCATAGCAGCCACTGCAATTTTGGTTGAAGAAGGACGAAAGATTACTTTCGGCGCCCCTATGATAGTTCATATCCCTCATACAGTCCGCAATATTCTATTGCAGCGGGCTGGAAGGTGGCTCACGGATTCGAGAATCTTAAAATACGAAACGATACTAATGGACAGCAATGATTTGACCTTACTCACGACCAAAACTCTCAACCCAGCAGCCTTCCTCATCTCTCCAACTAATGACCAGCCCTCAAACAATTTAGAACATGTGTGCTCAGAGGTTATTGACTTACAAACAAAAATTAGGGAAGACCTAACCGATGTCCCTTTAACTGAAGGAGAAAGATTGTTTATTGACGGTACTTCACGTTGTATTGCAGGAACCCGCTATAGTGGGTATAGTATAGTGGACGGTAAATAGGAACTGGTGATCGAAGCTGGTCGCCTCCCTGGTCATTGGTCAGCACAATCCTGTGAGCTATATGCCCTCTGTAGAGCACTCCACGAACTAGAGAACAAGGTAGGAACGATCTACACTGATTCTAAATATGCTTTTGGTGTAGTCCATACCTTCGGTAAGATATGGAAAGAAAGAGGGATGATAACTGGCAAAGGACAAAAGTTAGCCCATGAACAGTTAATTACCCAATCCCTAGAGGCTTTAACACTCCCGTCCGAAATTGCCATTGTACATGTGCGGGGACACCAGACTGGTAACAGTCCTGAAGCTAGAGGAAACAGGCAGGCTGATGCAGCTGCCAAACAAGCAGCATTAGCAGAAAAGATTCACATGTATCAGCTACTGCCCACGCCGATAGAGATTAAAAAGAATCCCATCTTTTCACAGGAAGAGGAGGTCTCAATGAGAGATAAGGGATTTTGCCAGACTGCCGACGGGTTGTGGTGGACAGTAGATGGACGGCAAGTCCTTAACAAAGCCATAGCCCGCCAAGTCATAGATCAGTTACATCAACAAACGCATTGGGGAACCCAGTCCCTTGTTGATACCTTTGGACGTTTCCTTCACTGCCCTGGCATATACAATATTACTAAACTTGCTACTAGATCTTGTCCCATTTGTCAAAGGGTTAATAAGAAATCGATGCGCCAAGTAATACCTGGCGGTCGCGACATTGCCGTTCGCCCGTTCCAGCGCATACAAATAGACTTTACTGAACTTCCCAAGATTGGTATTTACAAATTTCTCCTTGTCATGGTCGATCATTTTACAAGATGGGTTGAAGCTTTTCCTACCCCAAATGATCGTGCCAACACTGTCATCAGAATACTCATTGAATGTGTCATTCCACGATACGGTATGATGCAGACCATTGATTCAGATAGAGGTACGCATTTCACCTCTCAGATTCTCCAGGGTGTCTGCAAGAACCTAGGAATAGAATGGCAACTACATACCCCATGGCATCCCCAAAGTTCGGGTCGAGTCGAACGTATGAATCAAACATTGAAACTCCAACTCACTCGACTTAATGAAGAGACTGGTCTTTCCTGGATTAAATCGTTACCATTAGCCCTGATTAGAATTCGGACAGCACCTCGTAAAGATCTTGCAGTCTCACCGTATGAGATGATGTTTGGGCTCCCATTTATGGGGTTCCACACTGATTCTCCCATTCCTGAGGCTAATGACCAATACATTTCCAAATTTTTACGAGGGCTTTCTACTTCCATCCAAGATTTGAAACAAAAGGGACTATTAGCCCAAACACCACCCTTAGACTTTCCTATACATTCTATTAAACCTGGTGATTGGGTTTATGTAAAAGCATGGCAAGAGGATCAACTAAAACCTGCCTGGGATGGTCCCTTCTGTGTACTTTTAATTACAGACACCGCAGTAAGAACAAGAGAGAAAGGCTGGACCCACATTCAAAGAATTAAACCAGCTTCTGAACCACAACATCACGACACACAGATTCAACCCTCAACCTGGCATGCAGTTCCTCATCCTTCAGACCTGAAACTTACACTGCGCCGTGACAGAGTGCCGTAATGTTACATTTATTGTCGTATTTTAACGGTTTATACATTTATTGTTGTATTTTTTATTGTCATATTTTAATGGTTTATACATTTATTGTCGTATTTTAACGGTTTATACATTTATTGTTGTATTTTTTATTGTCGTATTTTAATGGTTTATACATTTATTGTCGTATTTTAACGGTTTATACATTTATTGTTGTATTTTTTATTGTCGTATTTTAATGGTTTATACATTTATTGCCGTATTTTAATGGTTTTTACATTTATTGTTGTTTATTCATTTTTTGGAATATTGTTCGTTAAATGGATATGTCACTTCAGTACTCGCTATGTTTTAAGTCCTCCTGGAATAGGGGCAGCAGAGGTTACAATTGTGATACTTTACAGTGTAGACAGGGCATAGATTTAGGACAATTTTAATACGGACCAGGGGAATACAGTAGCGATAGTCAGTTAACAGCCTACATAGTGATTAATCAATGTACATTCCACACACAGGGAGAGACTCACAGGCAAGCTGAAATTCACGAGAAACAATCCCCCCCCAGCTTGGTCTCTTTTCATCACCCCGTGAAGGGGAGCACCAGTTACCAACAACGTGAGCTGCTCGACACTTTAATATCAGGCTCCACACAGCCTTCGGAGATCGGTGGCCCTAGGGTTCGGGGCTGAAGAGGACATCAGATACTAGCCACAATTCAACAGAACCGCCTGACTCTACTCGTTCGCTACTGAAGGCAGCGTTTCTCACTGACTGCTACTTGTTCACTGCTGAAGGCAGCGTCTCTCACAGACTTCGTCAGGACAATGCTTACAAAAGTCGGGTGGTTAAAAGACACTGCTTCAATGTTTCAACGTGAATCTGCCCATGCCCATATTCAGACGTGGCAACTTCGGACTGATGTGGGATGGACTAGACTCTTTACTGAGAACTGGAGCCTGATACTCGCAACCCTAATAAGCAGCTGGACTCGCTACTCTGACCTTCATGGTGCTCCCCTACCTAAAGACTTTACGCAGGTATTACAATTCGGTTATTGACCAGCTGGGTAAAACAACACCTTACACTTGAAAGATCAGTATTACTGATCTAAAAGAAAAGTGAGGAGGGGGGGGGGGATCAGTCACACTGACACTAGTAACCAAAGATCAGTAACACTGATCATGGTGAAAGATCAGTATTACTGATCTAAAAGAAAAGTGAGGATTGTGAGAGATGGGAAAATTGATCTAAAATTATGAACATGGAAGAAACTAAAGTTCATCAGTTAATGGCTGTAACCAGTACAAACAGGATGAGCTTGGGGATTAGGATGCAGGAAAGCAAAGTCAGCACGATTAACATAAGAATCTTCTGTGTGACAAGAGCCACCATAAGACTAAGAAAAGGAATGGTAAGGTACAATAGAATGTAGGAAGTTGAGGTAGTCTGGATCAGATAAAGGTCTCCTAGCCCTGGACAGAAGTACCAAGTCCTACATATCTAATTAGCTAACCATACACAGATTTATACATATGAAATTAGCCAACCCTAGATAGAATGAGTCAACTCCGCATACCAAGAGATTGTAGCCCCGAGAATCAGGAAGTTGTGAATAAGGACAATGACATGATGGGGCACCCACAGGATACCCCCTGGTCCTCCAAGTGTACTGAAACTGCACGTAGGCAGGAAGGATTACCTATGCCAAACCCATCCAGGGGGCAGAAGAATGTAAGGGGGAGGGCACTCTGATACTGAAATTGACTGTATAAAAGTTGGGTGAGCCCCAGTATATGTGTGTATTCCCAGGGTAAGGGGAAGCACCCAACTTTGCATTGTTGTAGTAATAAATGTTCTTTGTTCTCAATTTTTGTCTCGAGCAATTTCTTTAAAGGTACTTTAATTTCTAACAGAGACAACGCTGGTGGAAGCGTTCTAGGAGCCGTAGGTGATGCCGGTAGAGGACCCATGATTCGGAGCCGAACAGGAGTGTGGGTATGACAACGGCTCTGTATACGCTTATCTTTGTGAGGTTTTTCAGTTGGTTGTTTTTCCAGACTCTTTTGTGTAGTCTTCCAAAGGTACTATTTGCCTTGGCGAGTCTGTTGTCTATCTCTTTGTTGATTCTTGCATCAGATGAAATGGTGCAGCCGAGGTAGGTAAACTGGTTGACCGTTTTGAGTTCTGTGTGCCCGATGGAGATGTGAGGGGGCTGGTAGTCATGGTGGGGAGCTGGCTGATGGAGGACCTCAGTTTTCTTCAGGCTGACTTCCAGGCCAAACATTTTGGCAGTTTCCGCAAAACAGGATGTGAAGCGCTGAAGAGCTGGCTCTGAATGGGCAACTTAAGCGGCATCACCTGCAAAGAGTAGTTCACGGACAAGCTGCTCTTGTGTCTTGGTGTGAGCTTGCAGGTCCCTCAGATTGAAGAGACTGCCATCCGTGCGGTATCGGATGTAAACAGCGTCTTCATTGTTGAGGTCTTTCGTGGCTTGTTTCAGCATCATGCTGATGAAGATTGAAAAGAGGATTGGTGCGAGAACGCAACCTTGCTTCACGCCATTGTTAATGGAAAAGGGTTCAGAGAGCTCATTGCTGTATCTGACCCGACCTTGTTGGTTTTCGTGCAGTTGGATAACCATGTTGAGGAACTTTGGGGGGCATCCGAGGCACTCTAGTATTTGCCAAAGCCCTTTCCTGCTCACAGTGTCGAAGGCTTTGGTGAGGTCAACAAAGGTGATGTAGAGTCCTTTGTTTTGTTCTCTGCACTTTTCTTGGAGCTGTCTGAGGGCAAAGACCATGTCAGTAGTTCCTCTGTTTGCGCAAAAGCCGCACTGTGATTCTGGGAGAACATTTTCGGCGACACTAGGTATTATTCCATTTAGGAGAATCCTAGCGAAGATTTTGCCTGCACTGGAGAGCAGCGTGATTCCCCTGTAGCTTGAGCAGTCTGATTTCTCGCCTTTGTTTTTGTACAGGGTGATGATGATTGCATCACGAAGGTCCTGAGGCAGCTTTCCTTGGTCCCAACAAAGCTTGAAAAACTCATGCAGTTTGGCATGCAGTGTTTTGCCGCCAGCCTTCCAGACCTCTGGGGGGATTCCATCCATACCTGCTGCTTTGCCACTTTTCAGTTGTTCAATTGCCTTATGTCTCTTCCCAGGTGAGGACCTCATCCAGCTCTAGCCTTAAGGGCTGTTGAGGGAGCTGGAGCAGGGCGGATTCTTGAACTGAGCGGTTGGCACTGAAAAGAGATTGGAAGTGTTCTGACCATCGGTTGAGGATGGAGATCTTGTCGCTGAGGAGGACTTTGCCATCTGAGCTGCGCAGCGGGCTTTGGACTTGGGGTGAGGGGCCGTACACAGCCTTTAGAGCCTCGTAAAAACCCCTGAAGTCGCCAATGTCTGCGCTGAGCTGGGTTCATTTGGCGAGGCTAGTCCACCACTCATTTTGGATCTCCTATAGTTTGCGCTGAAGATGGCTGCATGCGCGATGGAAGGCTCGTTTCTTCCCTGGCCAGGATGGCTTTGCAAGGTGAGCCTGGTGGGCAGCTCGCTTCTTTGCCAGCAGCTCCTGGATTTCCTGGTTGTTTTTGTCGAACCAGTCCTTGTTTTTCCTGGAGGAGAAGCCCAGTACCTCTTCAATGGATTGCAGTATGGTAGTCTTCAGCTGATCCCAGAGGGTTTCAGGGGAAAAGTCCGTGAGGCGGATTGCATCCTCAAGCTTTGCTTTGAGGTTTGCCTGGAGGTTTCCTCTCACTTCGTCTGACTGCAAGTTTCCAACATTTAAATGTTGCTACTTTTAATGTAAATGGGCTCAATAATCCGACTAAGAGAAAGAGAGTATTAGCATATATTTAAAAATTGAATGTTACTGTTACTTTTCTGCAGGAGACACATTTGACTGAGAAGGAACATCAAAAATTAAAAAGAGATTGGGTTGGACAAGTTATAGCATCTTTTAATTCTAAAGCAAGGGGAGTTGATATTTTGTTTAATAAGAAATTAGCTTTTAAAGTGGACTCAGTTTTTGGGGCAGCTGGTAGACTTTTGATTGTCAATTATAAAAATTATTCTGAATGTTGGACTTTAATGAATGTCCGTGCTCCTAATATTGATGATGAACAATTTATGGTGGATTCCTTTTTTAATTTAAGTCAGGCTTATGATAAGATTATGGTAGGAGGTGATTTTAATTGCAATTTAGACCCATTATTAGATAAATCCCCTAAATTGGATATAATTTAATTTTCAAACCTGTGCAATGGATTATTTTTAATGAAAAATTATTATCAGACATGTACACATAAATTGCTGGAGGTTATTTGCATAACTGAGCTGAACGTTTGGGTGTGCCAATTCATGGTATGTTATTAAATTATCACATTAAGTATCTTGAGGGAGTTTCATCCACATTCAGCTTAGAAAGGTGTGGTTGGAGGGAGGGTAGAGAGTGAGATACATATCAGTCAAATGTGTAGGTGACATCACATTGGCATCACATTCTTGCCCAACACCGCCTCTGCTCTGATTATTCCTCAGGGCAAGCCATCAGTGCAGCCAGCTAACTGAAGGAAATAGAAATCCTTCACAAAGAGGGGCATAGGCAGCAGCGCCGAGAAACTGGGGGTCCACTAATGGTGTTTATATGAGGTAGGAGGGGCCTACCAGTGAGGAACTTCAAAGGTAAAATCAAAAGCAGAGGAGGTCATTCAGCCCTGCCTCCAGCTGCTCTGCCATTCAGATGACAGCTGATCCTAGTCGTGCTCCACATTCCTGTCCAAACGCCAGAGGCATAGGAGCAGAGTTGGGCCATTCAGTCCATCAATACTCTCCACATCCAAACATTCTGACACAGGCACAAGCATCCTCAGTGACTGAGCACCTGCAGCCCCTTGGGGAGGGGGAAGGATAAAGGGGGAGGGAGAGAGGAGGGGAAGGAGTGAGAGTTGGGGGGAAGGGAGGGGAGGAGTCAAAGGGGAGGGGAAAGAGGAGATGGGAAGGGGAATAAGGGGGAGGGTTCTGCCTTGTACAATGGCACTGCAGAAACAGGGAGATCCACTGTCTGCACTCTTGCCTATTCTCATCACCTTCCCAAGACCATCGACATACTTGGGGTTAGCATTCTATTGCCAATGTGTAGTTCCACTTTACAATAGTTGACCAGTCATTAGCTCACAGGTGAAGATGTAAGGAGAAGTTTAAGAGAAGATCAACCTTTAAACACATCTGTGGTCTGGTCACTTCCTCCTTCATTCATGAACTTACAATCAGGTTACTGATGAAGCACAAAGGAAACTTCTCACCTGAATAGTCTACATGTGAAGGAATTGTGATTGCTTTCAAAGGAGGTGGCACAGGCGTTTAACATGCCAGAGACCCAGGTTCAATCCTGACTGTTGGCACTGTCTCTAGGGAGTTTTCACATTCCACTGTGACTATGTGGGTTTCCCCTGAGTGCTCCGGTTTCTTCCCATGTCTCAAAAACTTGAAGGTTGGTAAGTTAATTGGCCACTGTGAAGTGTTTCCCCTATATAGGTGAGGGACACAATTGAAAGGGAGGTTGGAGGAGGGGGGTGGGCAGATATAATGGGATTAGTGTAAATGGGTGCTGATGGTAGGCATAAACTCAATGGACCGGAGGGGCATGTGATTCTTTGATGCCAAATGAACTGGCACTGAGAAGTTGGACAACTCAAACAATTCAATAGTTCAAGAATTGTTTCTTCCTGACAGGTAGCAGACTCTTGAACCTCCCTGAACTACCCTGACCAAGACCACTACAAATCTGCTGCATTATTTTCAGAACAGATTTGCATGATCAGTTGACCAATGTTGAATATTTATTATTTACTTTCGCTTACTTTGATATTTATTATCAAGTTAAGTAGAGTTTATTGGGCATACAAGACCAACCTGACCCAACTCTTTGTGGCATTTTAATTATACTTCATTGGTGTTGGTGTGTCAGTGGAAAGACTTTCTTGTATCCCTACCATGTGTATGAAAATGAACTCCCATTCATTCGATCAGTAACACTGGCTGAAACGCTGATAACAGCAATGATTAATTTACTCATAAACTGGAGGATTTGACTAGCAATCTAAAGGGCAGAGTTTAGCAGAGCAACTGTGGATTTTAAACTCCAATAATAATCTGCTCTGTTTAACAATAAAGACAACCTGCCATTGTGATGACCTCCAAGCTCTGGCCTACATGTGTCCCACTCAAAAACATTCTGATAAACTCTTGAACCAACCAGCAAGCCATAGGGTTGGTGACAAATAAATGGCCCTGATCTGAAGTATGAATAAAATTCATCCGATCCAAATATGATACAGCAGGCTCAGAAGTTCTTATCAATTGAATCAAGTACAGAGATTTAATTAATAAAATTAGCCAGTGGCAATTTCATTAGTATATCCAGGTGACGGTAAACGATCTCAAGGCAGCAATGAGGGGCTATTTTCAGTCAGTGCAAATATTAATTTTAAAAGTAATTTTCCTGTTGAAGTTGACAAATAGAGGTATCTAATTGAAGGGGTGTTTTGTGTGGCTATCAAAAGCTGTTTCATACTTTGCTTCAAGCAAAGGTGTGAATGTAATAGACATCGCTATAGCCCTGAATGAGCGTGTCTGCAGTAATATTTTCAGACTTTGGCGGCTCCTTCCAAAGTCCCACTTAAAAAAAAAACCCAAATGTCTCAGTTGTTTTCCTAAATTGCAAGGCTTCTCGGTTTTTTGTTTCATTTTTAGAGAGTGAAATTTAGCAACTCCCATTGTAAGAATGCTGGCTTCAGATTGCCAAGCATTCCTCTGTACAATCAAAGTTGGTGCGCACTTTGCTCCACTTTGCCAGGCATCTCATCAAGTCCATCTTAACATCTTGGATCTAGAAGTGTTTCCCAAGAGTCCTGCTGCATTGCTGTCTGGTTAGTTTGTTCCTTATCCAGAATGGGGGTGGGGGGTGGGGTGTATACAGTGGTGGATGCATGTGACTGTGTATACGGTGGTGTTTGTGTGTGGGGGGGGGGTGTATACAGTGGTGAATGTGTATGACTGTATGTGTATACAGTGTGGGTGTATGTGACAGTGTGTATACATTGGTGGGTGTGTATGTGAGTGTGTGTGCATACAGTGGTATGGTGTATGTGACTGCATACAGTAGTGTGTATGATGTATGTATACAGTGGTGGATGTGTATACAGTGATACAGTGGTGGGTGTGTCTCTGTGTGTGCATACAGTGGTAGGTTTGTATGTGACAGTGTGTGTGCATACAGTGGTGGATGTGTATGTGATTGTGTACAGTGGTGTCACCTTTGTTGACCTCACCAAAGCCTTCGACACTGTGAGCAGGAAAGGGCTTTGGCAAATACTAGAGCGCATCGGATGCCCCCCAAAGTTCCTCAACATGATTATCCAACTGCACGAAAACCAACAAGGTCGGGTCAGATACAGCAATGAGCTCTCTGAACCCTTCTCCATTAACAATGGCGTGAAGCAAGGCTGTGTTCTCGCACCAACCCTCTTTTCAATCTTCTTCAGCATGATGCTGAACCAAGCCATTAAAGACCTCAACAATGAAGACGCTGTTTACATCCGGTACCGCACGGATGGCAGTCTCTTCAATCTGAGGGACCTGCAAGCTCACACCAAGACACAAGAGAAACTTGTCCGTGAACTACTCTTTGCAGACGATGCCGCTTTAGTTGCCCATTCAGAGCCAGCTCTTCAGCGCTCGACGTCCTGTTTTGCGGAAACTGCCAAAATGTTTGGCCTGGAAGTCAGCCTGAAGAAAACTGAGGTCCTCCATCAGCCAGCTCCCCACCATGACTACCAGCCCCCTCACATCTCCATCGGGCACACAAAACTCAAAACGGTCAACCAGTTTACCTATCTCGGCTGCACCATTTCATCAGATGCAAGGATCGACAATGAGATAGACAACAGACTCGCCAAGGCAAATAGCGCCTTTGGAAGACTACACAAAAGAGTCTGGAAAAACAACCAACTGAAAAACCTCACAAAGATAAGCGTATACAGAGCCGTTGTCATACCCACACTCCTGTTCAGCTCCGAATCGTGGGTCCTCTACCGGCATCACCTACGGCTCCTAGAACGCTTCCACCAGCGTTGTCTCCGCTCCATCCTCAACATTCATTGGAGCGCTTTCATCCCTAACGTCGAAGTACTCGAGATGGCAGAGGTCGACAGCATCGAGTCCACGCTGCTGAAGATCCAGCTGCGATGGGTGGGTCACGTCTCCAGAATGGAGGACCATCGCCTTCCCAAGATCGTGTTATATGGCGAGCTCTCCACTGGCCACCGTGACAGAGGTGCACCAAAGAAGAGGTACAAGGACTGCCTAAAGAAATCTCTTGGTGCCTGCCACATTGACCACCGCCAGTGGGCTGATATCGCCTCAAACCGTGCATCTTGGCGCCTCACAGTTTGGCGGGCAGCAACCTCCTTTGAAGAAGACCGCAGAGCCCACCTCACTGACAAAAGGCAAAGGAGGAAAAACCCAACACCCAACCCCAACCAACCAATTTTCCCTTGCAACCGCTGCAACCGTGTCTGCCTGTCCCGCATTGGACTTGTCAGCCACAAACGAGCCTGCAGCTGACGTGGACTTTTACCCCCTCCATAAATCTTCATCCGCAAAGCCAAGCCAAAGAAAGACATGTTGTGGTATGTGTGGTGGTGTCTCTGTATACAGTGATGGATGTGTATGTGACTGTGTATACAGTGGTGTGTGGTGGGTGTGTGCAGTGATGTGTGTGGTGGCATGTGTGTATAGAGTGGTGTGTGTGTGCATACAGTGGTGGGTGTGTATGTGACTGTGTATAGTGTGGTGGTTGGGGGTGGGTGGGGGGGGGGGTGTCACTGACTTAAAACATTAATACTGTTTCTCCTTCCACAATTCCTTCCTGATCCGCTAAGAGTTTCTAACATTTATTATTTCAGTTTTCCAGCGTCGAAAGCTTTTCACTTTTCAATAATAATCTATCCTGCCCCATCTCGTCCTAACTGATGCCACAAGGATGACCTGTTGAACAGTAGGTCTGCAAGATTTTGTAGAGAGGGGTTTGGTGGTATCTCTCCAGTGCTTTAAAATGGCACCAAACAATCACCAAATGAGGTGACAACACAGATTATTTGAATGCAATATAAATTTCAAAAGAATAGAAATAAATTTAAAGATCAAAGAAAATCTGTCCTACAATAATATGTTGAATAGAGATCTATCTATTGAGCTTCTCCAGAAAATGGGCTTCATTGAAATCAATGCAGTGAAGTTTCCCAAATGGGAGCAGGGACGGGGAGTGGGGGGGTGGGGAGCAGGGTCGGGGAGTGGGGGGGAGGGGAGCAGGGTCGGGGAGTGGGGGGGAGGGGAGCAGGGTCGGGGAGTGGGGGGAGGGGAGCAGGGTCGGGGAGTGGGGGGGGAGGGGAGCAGGGTCGGGGAGTGGGGGGGAGGGGAGCAGGGTCGGGGAGTGGGGGGGAGGGGAGCAGGGTCGGGGAGTGGGGGGGAGGGGAGCAGGGTCGGGGAGTGGGGGGGAGGGGAGCAGGGTCGGGGAGTGGGGGGGAGGGGAGCAGGGTCGGGGAGTGGGGGGGAGGGGAGCAGGGTCGGGGAGTGGGGGGGAGGGGAGCAGGGTCGGGGAGTGGGGGGGAGGGGAGCAGGGTCGGGGAGTGGGGGGGAGGGGAGCAGGGTCGGGGAGTGGGGGGGAGGGGAGCAGGGTCGGGGAGTGGGGGGGAGGGGAGCAGGGTCGGGGAGTGGGGGGGAGGGGAGCAGGGTCGGGGAGTGGGGGGGAGGGGAGCAGGGTCGGGGAGTGGGGGGGAGGGGAGCAGGGTCGGGGAGTGGGGGGGAGGGGAGCAGGGTCGGGGAGTGGGGGGGAGGGGAGCAGGGTCGGGGAGTGGGGGGGAGGGGAGCAGGGTCGGGGAGTGGGGGGGAGGGGAGCAGGGTCGGGGAGTGGGGGGGAGGGGAGCAGGGTCGGGGAGTGGGGGGGAGGGGAGCAGGGTCGGGGAGTGGGGGGGAGGGGAGCAGGGTCGGGGAGTGGAGCAGGGGGGGGAGGGGAGCAGGGGGGGGAGGGGAGCAGGGTCAGTGGGGGGGGAGAGGAGCAGTGGGGGGGAGGGGAGCAGGGTCAGTGGGGGGGGAGAGCAAGGACGGGGACAGAGGAAATTGAACAGCATGCTCAGAATTGCACTCTTCTCCCTGTCATCCTCAGGACAATTTAAATGGGGATGGGCTGAAGGAGACATGGGTGAAAAATGTCACAGACCCTCTGTGGATGATGATTGCAGAAATGGTGATTTGAGCAAGTTTCCTGAGGTCACCTGACCCCACCCTCTCAAGTGTTAACTCTAAAGAAATAAAAGCAAGTTTGTGCTTGGTGCTGGAGAATCAGTGCTTGAGTCTTGATCAGCCCACATACCCTCACCCACCTCTAACTCCCAGTACAAGTTTATGTCATGTCCTTGGTTCTTTCTCCCCCTCTCTTTCTTCCCCCCCCCACCCCCACCCCCACCCCCACCCCCACCCCCACCCCCACTCTCTTCCTCTCTAAACCCAAAACAAACTCTCTACTTCCCCTCCAAAGATGCTGCCTGACGTGGTGTTTTCCAGCCGTTTGGTTTTGGTTCCAGCTTTCAGCATCTGCAGTGTCCTGTGGCTGCAGCATAACTTTATTTTGGATGGAGCTCTTTGTCTCTGAGGAGGGATGAGAGGCTGGGGTTGCTTTCTTTGGAGTGGACCAGGCTGCAGTGGGACAGGTGTACAAGATTACAAGGGGCATGGGTTGGGTAGGTAATGAGAGGTATTAATGACCAGAGGACATAGGAAAGGGATAGGAGACTTGGAAGGAATTGGAGGAAGTATCTTTTCACTCAGAATTGGTTGAAACTAAGAATTCATTGTCCAAGGAAGTGGTGGGGGAGAGAGGTGCTCCCTCAACATTTCCAATGAACACTCTGGATGCCTTGGCATAGAAACCTATGAGCCGATTGCTGGCCTTGGTCTAAATGGGTAAAATGGCTAGCATTGACCAGGTGTGCTGAAAGGCCTGTTTCTGTGCTGAATGACTCCATTATTCATCAATCCCCTGGAATGGAGAAAAATTAAGCTATCAGTGTTCCTGAGGCAGTCCCTCAGGAGGTAGTACTGGAGAGTCAGCTCAGATTCTGTCTGAGTTGGGACTTGAACCCACAACTTTCAGAGTCCATGATGAAAGTGCTGCCCACTGTGCTGGCATTAGCATATTGTAAATTCAGGATGGCACCATGCAGGACGCTCCACTCTGGAGTGCTTGAGAAACTCTTCCTCTTTACTGAACTCCCTGAGCATGTGATAGTGGTGTTTAATGCTGTATTGTCAACCTGTAACATTGTTCACATCAGGTGAAGTAGGTCTTAGAAACAGCTCAGGATGTTGTTCCCTGTTACAATAATTCAAGTGCTGAGGTTCAGATTACCCTGTTCACTGAAACTGATCTGAGATGAAGGAAAATGAGTGTTATTGAAAAGGATTTGTAAAGGCCAAGGTTCTGATAATGAGTTTTGTGGAACTGAAATTATTTTTTCAGTTCATTGTTATTTGAGATGCTATGGACTGTTTAAAAAAAAAATGAGTCACAATCTTAACAAAACATATTAATTAATCTATATTTTTAATAAATAATGCTATGCTGTTTAATCCCAAGAAAACATGAGTACATGTCCAGACTTGTAAAAGTATACCCATAGAGTGACATTTGATTCTTCATCATTAGGAATACAGTTGTAGGAATACAATTGTATTCATGTTTGCAATTAGATTTTTTTTTTAAATAAATTGACTATTAAATTGTGGAGGTACACCACCTGCCTACTGCAGGGGGCAACCTCTGTACCTGCAGCAGTGTAAGGGGACAGGACAACACCTGGCCAGCTGTCAATAAGTCAGCCTGAATGGATCAAGCCCCACCTGGTCGGGTGTCAATCACCTTCCAGGATATAAGCCTGTGCCGGCCTCCCGAGGCATCACTCAGAGTTGCCGCAGCCACAGCCAGCCTGGCTCTGTGGAAGTCTTTGTGGATTAAAGCCTGTTGTACAGTCTTTATCTTTGTGTGTGTGTCTGATTCTGGCTAACAGCGCACCACATAAATCAAGTTTCTAAGGCTCATGCAAGGAGAGGAATTGGAAGCCTACACACTTGCAATAGCAACAGCAACTGGCTTCAGATAATATTTCACTGGATGTTGATCCCATTCAACCCCTCCTTCGCACAGGGATCGCTTTTTTGTTCCATTGCCATCAGCGATCCTATTATCGGCATTAGGGTTATCTACAAGCCTTCAGACGATACTCAGGTCTATGGAGGGTGGGGGTGGTGGTGGGGAAATCAGTGATGTGAAGGATGATGGCAATATGGAGGGTTCGCAAAGACTTGGATGCCTCCACTCTTTTTTTTTAAATTTTTTATTTTTCACACCATAAATCACATTAGCCATGATATACACTATTTTCTTTTCACACATCTACAGTGACTTTTTCTCCCCCCCCCTCCCTCCTCCCAAGCCACCCCCCCCCACCCCCCCTCTCATCCATTTTAGGTATACAATCTAGGTTGCATTAAGCCAGTCAGACAATGTTGTCATTCAACAAAAATACACCAGAAATTCTACTGAGTCCATTCTTTTCTTTCCTTCTCCTTCCATCAACTTAGGTAATGTTTCTCCCCGGTAGGTTTTCGCTATTGTATTTAATGTAAGGCTCCCATACTTGTTCGAATATTTCAATATTATTTCTTAACCTATATGTTATTTTTTTTCTAATGGAATACATTTATTCATTTAAATTTAGTAGTTTCTTCCTTTTAATTTGGTTATGTATTCCATTAATATTTAAAGTCATATAGTTCAGCGTAGCCATTTTATATTTTGTTTATCTTCTCTTTCCGTTTTTCCATCATTACCTTTCCTCCTTTTCCATTTCTGTTTTCTTATTTTAAACCCTTTATAAGACAACATTCCTAAAACATCAAACATTTTCCTTATTCTCCTATTTCTATCTTCTTTATCCCCAATCTCCCCTTCCCCTCCTGAGTTGTCCTTTATCCCTTGTCGGACAACCACATCTCCCCTCTCCATTTGGATTTGCGAATCCACTCGCAAGCATCAACTGATTTTGCAGTGACCGCTATTTCCCCCCACCCAGCCCCCCCCCAGAAAAGATTTCACTTTTCATATGTCACAAAGGTCACTCTTTTAATTCCCTCCTTATTCTCTCTATTCCATTACCTTCCCTTATTAATTCTTGTCTATACTATCTATATTTTCCTCTAAGTACAGATACATTCACGTATGCACATTGTCTCTATTCACTCTTATACCTCTTTACCCGCATACATATCAATCGTGATCATTTTTACTCTCATTACCCGTCTTCATCCCTCAGTCTATTTTTGTCTTTACCCACATACATATCAATCGTGATCATTTTTACTCTCATTACCCGTCTTCATCCCTCAGTCTATTTTTGTAATTGTTCTGCAAATTTTCGTGCTTCTTCTGGATCCGAGAATAGTCTGTTTTGTTGTCCTGGAATAAATATTTTCAATACCGCTGGATGCTTTAGTATAAATTTATACCCTTTCTTCCATAAAATTGCCTTTGCTGTATTGAACTCTTTTCTCTTCTTTAGGAGTTCAAAACTTATATCTGGATAAATGAAGATTTTTTGCCCTTTATACTCCAGTGGTTTGTTGCCCTCTCTTACTTTTTCCATTGTCTTCTCCAGTACCTTTTCTCTTGTAGTATATCTTAGGAATTTTACTACAATAGATCTTGGTTTTTGTTGTGGTTGTGGTTTAGAGGCCAATACTCTATGTGCCCTTTCTATTTCCATTTCTTGCTGTAGTTCTGGACATCCTAGGGTCTTAGGGATCCACTCTTTTATAAACTCCCTCATATTCTTGCCTTCTTCATCTTCCTTAAGGCCCACTATCTTTATGTTATTTCTTCTGTTATAATTTTCCATTGTATCTATTTTTTGAGCTAACAGTTCTTGTGTCTCTTTAGTTTTTTAATTAGATTCCTCCAATTTCTTTTTTAAGTCTTCTACCTCCATTTCTGCTGCTACTGCCCGCTCTTCCATCTTGTCCATTTTCTTTCCCATTTCTGTTAAGGTCATCTCTATTTTATTCATTTTCTCTTCTGTATTGTTTATTCTTTTTCTTAAATCCTTAAATTCCTGTGTTTGCCATTCTTTAAATGACTCCATGTATCCTTTAATAAGAGAAAGTATATCCTTTATCTTGCCTTTCTTTTCTTCTTCTATTTCACTGTACTCTTCCTCTTCTTCTTCTTCTTCCTCTGGGTTGGCCATCTGTTGTTTCTTTGGTGCCCTTTCCTTCTCTTCTTTCTTGTTTCTATTGTCTTCTGTGGTCTCTTCTTGCTGCAGGTGTTCTGCAGCTGTCGTTGCCGGCTGTGGAGATCGACTCCCCAGCTGGTCCCCCCTCCCGTCGGTGTGTTTTTTTTCATGCGCACTTTTACTCGGCTCAGCAAACCATTTTTGTAGTCCATTATTTACCGACCTGAGGGAGCGGGTTTCTCTCTCCGCAGCGGGCCTCTTCGGACAGGTAAGGCCTTCACCTTTTTCCTCCGTTGTCTTCTCTTCCTCTCTTCTTACCGTTGCTTTCGATTTTTCTTTTTTTGTCGCCATCTTCTTTCCACCTTTACACTCACTTTTCTGTAACTTTTATTTCTGTGCCTTTGTGTTTTCCTTTGTTTTTCCCGACTTTTCTGGAGAGGGCTGGAGTTCACTGTCCGGCCACTACTCCATCACATGACTCCTCGGATGCCTCCACTCTTAATGTGAACAGCTGTTTTCCCTGCAGAGGTGCACAGATGTGCCATTGGACAGCTGCAATATTCAATATGTAAAAGACCCTTTTCATCACAAAATGGAGATGAGCAAAAAGGACCTCAGTGTTTCAGCACAGGGATTCCTAATCATTATTATTTATCCAAAGCCAAAATTGGACAGTCGGGATAAAGCAAGAATGCATTTATTGAAACAACACAGAGCATATGCCCCTGTAAAAGAAAGAAGAATGTGTATTTTACTTCCCTGTCTGGCCCATGGGTGCAAATGGGCATTTTGGTTTAGGTCCAACCATCTTATATTGCTTTATTATTGAGCTCCCTTCTTTGCTGAGGTCAACAGTGGGGACGTTCGCTGATGATTACACACGTTCAATGTTGGTTGTAACTCCTCAGCACAATTAGTGTAGCAGTAAGCGCAACACTATTACAGCGCCAGCAACCCAGGATTGTATGTTCTCCCTGTGTCTGCTTGGGTTTCCTCCGCGTGGACCTGTTTCCTTCCATGCTCCAAAGCCATACGGGGTTAGTAGGTCACATGGGCAAATTGGGCATATGGCTGGAAGGACCTCTTTCTATGCAGTATCTCCAAATTATTTTTTTTAATTAAATGAACCTGGACTTGTCTGAAGCAACAAAACCCCAGACAACATTCTGGCTCAAGCAAATGTAATGTCAAATGTAAGGGCAGCTGAAACTAAACTGAGAAATCTCTTCTTCCAGACTCCGAATGCTGAAGGAAAATGTAACATATCAGTGCCTGGTTGCAATAAAACATTTCACTCCATCATTCATCTTGATGATCGCAAAGGCTTCCAGGAATTAGAAATTAGAAATCTCTGAAAGACTAGATCCTTCCACGACTATTAAAACCCATCTATGGTTACTCAGTTTTTTATTGAGTTTCAATGTTACTAATTGTCTGCTAATAACTTCTTGAACTGAGTTGACAGGAAAATCAACCAGTCAGAGATTGGAGAAAGGGCACTGGAATCAATACTATCAGGCCACGCAATATCCACAGGAAATAAAAAGGGAACCAGCAAAGGGCCCTGAGGGTGCAATCACGAAGAAGGTTCACCAGCAGCTATACTTCGTGAGGAATTTGAGGAGATCCGGTGCATCACCAAAATCTCTCAAAAATTTCTACAGGTGTACCGTGGAGAGCATTCTGACTGGTTGCATCACTGTCTGGTATGGAGGCACCAATGCCCAGGAAAGAAAAAGACAACAGAGTTGTGAACTCAGCCAGCATCTAACTGCACATCATTCTTCACTCCTTCGAGGACATCTGCGTCTCAAGAAAGCCGCCTCCCCCAGCCACCACCCAGGCCATGTCCTCCTCTCACTGCTACCATCAGGAAGGAGGCACAAGAGCCTGAAGACGAAGGAAAGCTTCTTCTCCTCTGTCATCAGGTTTCTGAATGGACAATGAACCATAGACACTCTCTCACTTTCTCTTCATTTGCACTAATTTATTTTTTTTATGTAATTTTATAGCAATATTTTCACCTGTGATGCTCCCACAAAACAATGAATGTTCATGACCATAAATTCTGATTCTATTTCTGAGGCACAAAATGTCGGTTAACCTTTACTTTCTATGGATGCTGCTTGACCTGCTGAGTGTCTCCAGTTTGTTTGTGTACTGCGCTCAACGCTAAGGTCTGCAGACTGTCTTGGTTAACTAATAAAGAGAGGGCTTCATTTGAATAACTGGGGCTTTAATCAAAACATGTAGAAGGATTGATGGTTTGGAAAGGATACAGCAATGGTGTAGGATGTTCTCTGCCTCGGAGATCTGGGGAGGTTGTGTTACTGAGCATATTTGAAATGAAGGCATGTGGGGAGAGCACCAGTGAGTGGTGTTGAGGCCTAGCTTGGATCAACCATGGAACAGGCTTGTTTAATGAAATGGGAGTTGGGAGAGGGAACTGGGTGGGCACTAGTTTCCAGAAGTCATCAGCTACCTGTGAGTTATCTCACACCCAATATTTTGGGGGAGTTACCGTTTTGGGCAGTTTAAACAGGAGAAGGTAGTCGTGACCTCCGACCTGTTTTTTTTTTCTTTTTAATTTTTGGGTTAAAAAGTGAAGGTTTTTTTTTAAATAAATAATTTTTTAAAACTCTTTATTTTCTGATTGTAATTGAGAGGGAATTAGGAGGTTTTTTTTCTCCTTTTTTTTCTCTTTTTTTGGGGGGGTTTGTTTTTCTCTTTTTTTCTCTTTTAAGAGGATGATGTCACAGAAGATTATAAGTCAAAAATTGAGGATGTTGAATTAGATGAAGAGGAAGATGAGGGGAAAGGTGATAAGAAGAAAAAGAAGAAAATCAAGTACAAATACATTGAGGGAGAAGAGTTTAATAAAATTAAGTTAATTTCGATAGAGAATTTTGAAGATGATATAAATGAAGAATATGGAGAATTTTATAAGAGTTTGAACTTTTTTTCTTTTTTATATAGGGGAGGGGAAGGGAATAAAAAGTTTATCTGATTGTTTTTCTAAGGGATGTTTTTGTTCTTGATGAATTATAAAGGAAACTTGGTATTAATGGAAATTCTGTATTTATGTAATTAATTATGATTTTTTGTATAACAGATATGTGGTTGATATATGATTTTAATATTTGAACTTTGTTTTAAAGTGGATTTCATTTGTTAAATACATATATTATGTTTGATTTAAATATATGTTTAAGGGTATTATTTTAGTATTGATATTTTTCTTTGTTGTTAGTAATTTTTTTTGTTGTTAAGTTTTATCCTTTTTTTGTAAGTGGGGTTTTTTCTATTTTATTTACAACATTGTTAATTAATTCTTCACTCTTTATTTTGGGGGGAGGGTTGGACTAATTTTAAATTAGACGATTAATGTGTTATAATTATTAGGGGGGTTAATTTATGTAGTTTAATGATGTAGTATTCTAATTTTTGGACAGCATCGAGTCCACGCTGCTGAAGATCCAGCTGCGCTGGATGGGTCACGTCTCCAGAATGGAGGACCATCGCCTTCCCAAGATCCTGTTATATGGCGAGCTCTCCACTGGCCACCGTGACAGAGGTGCACCAAAGAAAAGGTACAAGGACTGCCTAAAGAAATCTCTTGGTGCCTGCCACATTGACCACCGCCAGTGGGCTGATAACGCCTCAAACCGTGCATCTTGGCGCCTCACAGTTTGGCGGGCAGCAACCTCCTTTGAGGAAGACCGCAGAGCCCACCTCACTGACAAAAGGCAAAGGAGGAAAAACCCAACACCCAACCCCAACCAACCAATTTTCCCTTGCAACCGCTGCAATCGTGTCTGCCTGTCCCGCATCGGACTTGTCAGCCACAAACGAGCCTGCAGCTGACGTGGACTTTTTACCCCCTCCATAAATCTTCGTCCGCGAAGCCAAGCCAAAGAAAAAAAAGATTCTAATTTTTATTATCTTATTTTTTATTATTTCTTTAAATGTAATTTTTATTTTATTCATGTCATAAAATTTTAAATAAAGTTTAAAAAAAAACAAACTATGGAACAGGCTTGAAGAGCCAATTAGACCTTTGATGATTGATCTGCATCTCTCAGCCCTGGTCCAAGCTCACAGTCCGACTGATTTCTCCCTCTGCACCATCAGCATTTACACCTCCTCACTGCCGACTGCTGCGGTGGGAGGTTCAGATGCAAGATCAGCCCTTTGACAGCCATGGAGACCTCCCCACATCCAGATCCACCATCTGTATTTTGCCTTTTCCTTGTTATCCTGTCAGAAAGCCTCCAGATGTTCTCATCTGTGAAAAAGCTTTGATTAGCCATGGGCCTAAGTTTATCGCCGTACGTTGTCCTTCACGAGTTGTGAGTGCTTCTTGACGTTACACAGACCACACAACCCCAGGCATTTGCTGATTAATTCTTCACAGCTGGTCTTCAATTCTTCACTTAACTATTTGCATTCATGAGGAAAATTCCACCTGATGCAGGAATTACTGTCACAAATAGAAATAAATGAATATGATTACCAGCTTGTGATAGCAAGAGATGACTTTCTTAATCTGTCTATTGAGGGAATAGTAAACCAATATTTTTATGGAATAAATCATGGAAACAGACCCTTCAGCCCATTGAATCTGCATCACCCCACACTATGTACACTAATTTCATGTTATTTATCTCCCCACATTCCCATCAACTCCCCCTAGATTTTACCACTCATATACACACTGGGAGGCAATTTAGAGAAGCAAATAAGCCTCCCACCTTGCACATTTTGGGGATGAGGGAGGAAGTCCAGATGGTCCAGGGACAACTTGCAAAGTCCACCCAGGCAGCACTAGAGGTCAGCACTGAACCCAGGAACACCACTCTACTGTCTCGTGCTGTAAGAAAGGGTTAAATAATAAGCTTAGGGACCTTTAGGGAAGAATGATCAGAAATATGGGATTTTATATTAAGATTGAAAGTGATTCAGTTCTATCAAAAGCAAGGGCCTTTAATCAAAACAAAACAATTTCCAACATTTAAAAGATGCAAGAAATATATCTCCCATTGAGGTGCAAAAATCTAAAAAGGAAATGTGTTAAAAAGGAGCTGGTGATAGTATGGAAATGGCTTGTAACTTTCCCAAAAAAGCAATAGCCCTAAGAATTGGTATAGAAGGTCCAAGGCACTGATGATGGAAGGGAAAGTGGTAGAAGAGAGTGATCTAGTGGAAGACATCAAATCTGACTGTGAAACCTTAGGTAAATGATTAGAAGATTCACAATGTTATTGTGAGCTGTTTAGAGACTGAAACAGGATAAATTATATTGAGGAAGAAGAAAATGATAGAGAAATTAAACAATTATTTTATGTCTTCTCTTTAAGGAAGAAGGCATGGAAAACTATTCAGAAATAGTGGGAAACAAATGAGGAGTTGGAGAAATAAGTAAGACTGAAAACAAGCGAATCCCCTGATCATTCATCTTCCAAATGTCCATGCACCAGAAGTAGAATGAAATAATCCACTAAAATAAATGCATCCATTGGAATTTCCTCCCTACTTGTGGGTTGAGGGTGGGGGGACAGGAGTGTGGGAACACTTAGCAATACTTTAAAGAAATACAAAGTTCTCTCCAGTGCCCTGGACAATGTATGTGGTACTAAAACTTAGTCCACCTACAGCAGGCCTCTCAAGATGTCAGTTCATCAGAAAAGGAATCAAACCTCTGCCAGCCTGGCATTAACTGACTACAATCTGTACACCTTGGGTAGGTCATCTTGTAAGATGCAAGACTCCCAAAGCAGACCCCATCCCGCCACCCTCACTCCGATTCTGTTGTACGAAAGAATTATCTTGCAGACAGAGGAATGAATTCTAAGACATTCTCAAAGCCTTCAGGAAGAACTCCAACATTCTGGGAGGCGCTGTCCTTTGACCACTTAAAGAGGAGAAGCATCTAGCCTGGCACCAAAAACCTCAAGAATATTCATCCAGAAACTCTGGGTAATCAGCAGAAGTGGGAAAGCCTCTCACAAACCTCCTGCCCACTCTAACCCCATGGGTGCAAATGTTTGCTGATGCCACACTGACCCCATCAACCACTTTACTAATGGAGTGGAAGCAAGTCATCCTCAATGCCAGGAGACTACCTCAGAAGATGTACTGCTCAATCTGATTAATATGACACATTATCTGCTGCTTTATTGGAACTTCTGTTTGTGAATTAGCTGCTGTTTCTCCTACATCACAAAACTCCCAGCTTTTAAGTGGTGCAAGTTAGCTGCAAATTAGTTTTGGGCATCCTGAGGGCAATGATAGTTGTGATTTAAAAATGCACATCCCTCTTTCTTGCATTCTACTGTACTAGCAAAGTTAATGTGAATGATGGTTCTTGTTCAATTATATTGGTTTACTTACTTGGATGGTGTCCAAATCAGTCATTGGTGAGGCATCCACAATTACACCCCTGAGGCATTTTTCACCTATCAGCTTCTGACCAAGAAAAATAATTAATCATGACTCATTACATTATCTTTCCATCAATACTCAGTTTAATTATTTTCAACTTCTTGCCAACTTGTTAATGAAGGAGTGAAATCAGCACATACTCCATTTCCGTGACAGGGTAATTAACTCCATGAAATTTAAGACAACTAGCGAGAGTAAGTTTAAGTTCAAGTTTATTGTCATCTGATTATACATGTACAACCTGTCGAAACAGAGCACACAGTGTCACACAAATGACACCGATAACACAGTGATCCAAATTAAATGTATCTAAAAATAATTTACACATTTCTAGGATTGTTCAACAGTCTCACTGCCTACAGGAAGGCGCTGTTTCTCAGCCTGGTTTTTATACTCCTGTACCTCTTCCTTGAAGGTAGTATCTTATGTACTGCAGGCTGGATGGTAACAGTTCTCAATGATTTTGTGAGCCCTCTTTAAGCACTGCTCCCTGTAGGTATTATCGATAGAGTGAAGGGAGACCCTAGTGATCTTCTAAGCAGTTTTAATCACCCTCCATTCCTATCCAATTTGATGGTTTGTAGCTACCAGACCACACTTTGAGGCAGCCAGCCAGGATACTTTCTATTGTGCACCTGTAGAATATTGTTAAGATGGTGGCCAGTAGCTTTGGCCTCTTCAACTTCCTTATGACGTGTAGGCACTGCTCTGCCTTCCTGACTAATGAGGAAGTGGTGTTGTAGAGGATAGATTATTCTTTAAATGCATGCCCCACTCTCTCTCTGACAGAGCCATTGATAGGTGGTGGGGAGTGGTCCTCCGTCCTCCTGAAACCCACAGTCATCTCCTTCATCTTGTCCACCCTGAGAATCAGGTTGTTGCTCTTGCACCACTGTCCAAGCGTTTCAACCTCCTCTCTGTAAGCCTTCTCATCATTATTGCTGATGAGACCAACTATTGCTGTGTCATCTGCAAACTTGATGATTCACTTGGAACTGAACCTAGCAGTACAGTCGTGAGTTAGCTGCGTAAATATTACCTGGCTGAGTATGCAGCCCTGAGGTGTGCCAGTGCTCAGTGTGATGGGCTTTAGGTTTTGCTGCCAACCTGGACAGACTGTAGTCTTTCAATCAGAAAGTCCAGGATTCAGTTATAGAGAGTACTGAGTCCCAGCAAGGGCAGTTTGTCTACTAGCTTCTGAAGTATAATTGTGTTGAACACCAAGCTGAAGTCGATGAATAACTGCCTCGTGTAAGTAAAACCTTACTGTCATCAGTGTTCTGCTAATGAACAAAGTTCACAGATCTGAGGACCACAAATAAAAACACCAGAACAAAATCTGCTGGTGGGACTCAGTGGGTTAAGTGAGAGACCTTTCAGGATGTTTCAGGTCAAGACATTAACTGGAGTAAAACACAAAATGTTTTATTCTGATGTCATTTAGTTGATGGTATTAACATTGACTTCTCCAGTTTCTGCTAACCCACTTCCCGTTCTCCCTCTCTTCCCTATCCCTTTGTCTTCTTTCCTCTAGCTCTCCACCCCCTTCAATTTCCTTTCACAGAGCCGCAGCCCTCCCCCGTTTGCTGCTGAGTCCTACCTCCCTTATCTTGAGCTCCTTTTCCTGCCCCTCCCTCCTCCCCTCACCATTATGTTCAGACGCCTGCCTACATTTTGCTCAAACCCAAAACATTGGTTATGTATCTTTGCTACACATTGTATCTTTATCTTTATGTATCTGTTTCTTTATCTTTGCTACACATTGTATCTTTATCTTTATTTATCTTTGCTACACATTGTACTCGATTTCACCTGCTGAGTTTCTCCAGCCTCACGTTTTTTTACTAAAGCAGTGACCGAACTTTTCCTCCCACTGAAGATGCTGAGTTCCTATTTGGCTCCAGATTCCAGCATCTTCAGCCTCTGGTGTGTCTCCAGAAAAAAAAAGGAACTCTTTTGTAAATGAACTCCTAAGATGGTTCTGTCTTTATTTCCCAGACCTTGCTGATCTCAGTTGGGTAGTCAATAGCAATATTAAACTTCCATCAACCTCTCCCAGATAGACAAAACAACATTTGGCATCAAGGTGCGTTACACGCCAGCACCCATATGTATACTCGGTGGTGGCAGGCTACAGCGAGTGCAACAGGTACAAGCTTGTTTTTATTGATGTAATAGATTGAGTCTCATAAAATGCAAGTGCCTGAATTGCAGCCAAACCAGGTATCATAATAACAGCTTTGAAATGATCAACCAGACAGTCATGACAATTCTACATGTTTAATTGTTTCTGGCTTAGTTCTGTGTCAGGCAAAACTGCAAAATCAATCATCTCTGCATTCTCATGATGTGTTTGGGAAGTGAGAGGGAGGTTTGCTCTCGCTCAGTGCTGGGCCTCATGCCAAGGAGACTGTTACATGTTGTTCAATACTCTATATATTGTCATCTTAAATAAGTTTTGTAGAGAATCATCATGAGTAAAGAATAAATGTTTAATCCTTAGGGTCTAGTTTACTTGAGTAATGTTATTTCTTTGTTCGTTTATGAGATGTGAACTTTGCTGAGAAGTGCAGCCAGTTGTTCCACATCCCTTATTATGGGCCAGTTCACAATCAATGCCACCTCTCTCAATCTGGATTTAGGGAATGATCAGATTGAGTCAGGATGGCAGGTTTTCTCTCTGGAGGACATGAATGAACCAGTTGGGTTTTTGCAACAATCCAGTAGTTCTAATGCACTGAGACACCCTTTAATTCCAGATTTATGGAATTACTAGAATTTAACTTTCCCAAGTTTGAATAGTGTCTCTGGATCAACAGACCTGACCTCTGAACACTAGTGCAGTAATGCAACCACCATGGTATCAATATGGGAAATGCCAACTCTTTAAGGGTAGCTACTTGTGTTACCTGGACTTACTGAGGTTCTATGAGAGGCATGACCCATTGCTCCCCCCCCCCCACACACCCACCCATCTGCAGCACTGGGGTTACTATGGAGTTGCATTGCGGTCTGCACCGGGTGACACCATCAGAGGGGGTGTCACCAAAATAAATCAGGTGGGTTTTAAAAAATGTGTCCAAATTTTTTTTGTTTGAAATGAATTTGTAACAGAGAAGGGCCTCTTCATCTGAAATATGCTAAAAGAAGGCAGAATTTACAAGATAAACATTTGCATCTCAATCAGCAGATAAATAACGTCTGTTACCAGGCAACCGGATAATTACATGATTGATCAGGTCCACAGATTGTGCAGTGAAATCCTACACTAACAGTGCTCCTGATACATAATCTGCAGAAATGATTCTTCTGTACATTAAACACATTCACGCACACGCAAAAAAAAAAATGCAGTTTTTTCTTCTTTGGCTTGGCTTCGCGGACGAAGATTTATGGAGGGGGTAAAAAGTCCACGTCAGCTGCAGGCTCGTTTGTGGCTGACCAGTCCGATGCGGGACAGGCAGACACGATTGCAGCGGTTGCAAGGGAAAATTGGTTGGTTGGGGTTGGGTGTTGGGTTTTTCCTCCTTTGCCTTTTGTCAGTGAGGTGGGCTCTGCGGTCTTCTTCAAAGGAGGCTGCTGCCCGCCAAACTGTGAGGCGCCAAGATGCACGGTTTGAGGCGTTATCAGCCCACTGGCGGTGGTCAATGTGGCAGGCACCAAGAGATTTCTTTAGGCAGTCCTTGTACCTTTTCTTTGGTGCACCTCTGTCACGGTGGCCAGTGGAGAGCTCGCCATATAATACGATCTTGGGAAGGCGATGGTCCTCCATTCTGGAGACGTGACCCATCCAGCGCAGCTGGATCTTCAGCAGCGTGGACTCGATGCTGTCGACCTCTGCCATCTCGAGTACCTCGACGTTAGGGGTGTGAGCGCTCCAATGGATGTTGAGGATGGAGCGGAGACAACGCTGGTGGAAGCGTTCTAGGAGCCGTAGGTGGTGCCGGTAGAGGACCCATGATTCGGAGCCGAACAGGAGTGTGGGTATGACAACGGCTCTGTATACGCTTATCTTTGTGAGGTTTTTCAGTTGGTTGTTTTTCCAGACTCTTTTGTGTAGTCTTCCAAAGGCGCTATTTGCCTTGGCGAGTCTGTTGTCTATCTCATTGTCGATCCTTGCATCTGATGAAATGGTGCAGCCGAGATAGGTAAACTGGTTGACCGTTTTGAGTTTTGTGTGCCCGATGGAGATGTGGGGGGGCTGGTAGTCATGGTGGGGAGCTGGCTGATGGAGGACCTCAGTTTTCTTCAGGCTGACTTCCAGGCCAAACATTTTGGCAGTTTCCGCAAAGCAGGACGTCAAGCGCTGAAGAGCTGGCTCTGAATGGGCAACTAAAGCGGCATCATCTGCAAAGAGTAGTTCACGGACAAGTTTCTCTTGTGTCTTGGTGTGAGCTTGCAGGTGCCTCAGATTGAAGAGACTGCCATCCGTGCGGTACCGGATGTAAACAGCGTCTTCATTGTTGGGGTCTTTCATGGCTTGGTTCAGCATCATGCTGAAGAAGATTGAAAAGAGGGTTGGTGCGAGAACACAGCCTTGCTTCACGCCATTGTTAATGGAGAAGGGTTCAGAGAGCTCATTGCTGTATCTGACCCGACCTTGTTGGTTTTCGTGCAGTTGGATAATCATGTTGAGGAACTTTGGGGGACATCCGATGCGCTCTAGTATTTGCCAAAGCCCTTTCCTGCTCACGGTGTCGAAGGCTTTGGTGAGGTCAACAAAGGTGATGTAGAGTCCTTTGTTTTGTTCTCTGCACTTTTCTTGGAGCTGTCTGAGGGCAAAGACCATGTCAGTGGTTCCTCTGTTTGCGCGAAAGCCGCACTGTGATTCTGGGAGAATATTCTCGGCGACACTAGGTATTATTCTATTTAGTAGAATCCTAGCGAAGATTTTGCCTGCAATGGAGAGCAACGTGATTCCCCTGTAGTTTGAGCAGTTTGATTTCTCGCCTTTGTTTTTGTACAGGGTGATGATGGTGGCATCACGAAGATCCTGAGGCAGTTTACCTTGGTCCCAACAAAGCTTGAAAAACTCATGCAGTTTGGCATGCAGAATTTTGCCGCCAGCCTTCCAGACTTCTGGGGGGATTCCATCCATACCTGCTGCTTTGCCACTTTTCAGTTGTTCGATTGCCTTATATGTCTCATCCAGGGTGGGAACCTCATCCAGCTCTAGCCTTAGGGGCTGTTGAGGGAGCTGGAGCAGGGCGGAATCTTGGACTGAGCGGTTGGTACTGAAAAGAGATTGGAAGTGTTCTGACCATCGGTTGAGGATGGAGATCTTGTCGCTGAGGAGGACTTTGCCGTCTGAGCTGCGCAGCGGGCTTTGGACCTGGGGTGAGGGGCCGTACACAGCCTTTAGAGCCTCGTAGAAACCCCTGAAGTCGCCAATGTCCGCGCTGAGCTGTGTTCGTTTGGCGAGGCTAGTCCACCACTCATTTTGGATCTCCCGGAGTTTGCGCTGAAGATGGCTGCATGCGCGACGGAAGGCTTGTTTCTTCTCTGGACAGGACGGCTTTGTAAGGTGAGCCTGGTGGGCAGCTCGCTTCTTTGCCAGCAGCTCCTGGATTTCCTGGCTGTTTTCGTCAAACCAGTCCTTGTTTTTCCTGGAGGAGAAGCCCAGTACCTCTTCAGTGGATTGCAGTATGGTAGTCTTCAACTGATCCCAGAGGGTTTCAGGGGACGGATCCGTGAGGCGGGTTGCAACGTCGAGCTTTGCTTTGAGGTTTGCCTGGAAGTTTCCTCTCGCTTCGTCTGACTGCAGTTTTCCAACATTGAACCTCTTTCTGGGGGCTTTATTGTTCCTGGGCTTTGGCTTGAAGTGAAGGTTGAGCTTGCAGCGAACCAGCCGGTGGTCAGTGTGGCATTCCGCGCTAGGCATGACCCTGGTGTGGAGCACATCTTGTTTGCCACTTTTGTTTTAAGCACTGATACAAGGCTTTGGAAATTATTAGAGTACTCCAACATTCATTCATGTTTTGTTCATTCCAGCAAGTCCAATGTTATTTGTTTTCACCCAAAATTGTCTCTCACTCAATTTCAAAACTGAACAAAGAGCCTTTAGCAGATGACCAAAGTGACTGATAAAAGGAGATGATTCTTCTAATTTATTGACTGGAATGATGCCATGATATAACAGAGATAAAGAGCATTAAAGTATTTGGATTGAGGTTCTGAGAAAGCATGAACTGTGCAAACATGTAATGAGAGGTCAAGATTAGACTGGATTCAAATGCTAATGCAAGGACATAACTTGAACACAGTCAGTGATCTGCACCATTTATCTTTACCTGATCTCCATACCTATTGTCAACCTTTTCAATAGTGCATGGAGGAGATCGGAGGTGCCATTCCAGTGCTGCACTGATGTACTGAGGAGACGTCACACTGTGGGAGGCCCCTTCCTGCTCATGTCTGGACTGCCTTGTAACTGAGGCACGAAACCTTAAACATGGTTACTGCTGGAAGAAGGAATCTTTTTCCAGGTTTTATCCATCAGCTAAAATTGTCCTTCTTTTCTAAAAATAAACTTTATTCATAATAAAGGAGGAAACACAATCAGGATGTGTATTTCTCTGCACCCATTGTACCAGCAAATCATTGAGACTGTGCTCCATAGCAGGAGCTCCTGCACCCTGGAATGTGCCAAGTGGGAGCATTCCCTTACAAATATCTCCTGACACCGCAACTCCAATGAGCTTTCCACAGATTGAAGAGCGTCCTTCCCCGAGTCCATGATCTCCAAGCAGCAGTCAGTTTTTCTTGGTGTCTGTTGCTAAGAACAGACCTAGATCACACAGCTGCTAGGGTTGAATTTTTTCACACATTTGTGGCAAACAAGGAGAAGGATGATTACCCAGTCATTATTGCCTTGGAGCTTATGGGATCTTAATGAAACACGCAAGTCTGTAGAAGCTGTGATTGTAGTAAAAACACACTGAAATGCTGGAGGAGATGTCCTTCTTCAAATATCTCTACCACAATCAACTCAGCTCTCACTTGCCCCCTCCACCCTCACACGCAACAAGAGATTCCTCTTGTCCACCCACCCCCCGCCAGGCTTTGCATCCAACTCATCTTCCTCTGCCATTTCAGCCACCTACTACATGATTCCACCACTAGACACACATTCCCCTCTCCTCCCCACTCCACCTTCAGCAGGAACTGCATCCTCTATGACTCCTTATCCACTTCACTCTCCCCACTAATCGTCCCCTTTGAACCTACCCCTGTGACTGCAGGAGATGCTTCACGCATCCATACCTCCTCCCTCAGCACCATTCGGGGCCCCAAACAGTCGTTCCCAGTGAAGTAACATTTCACTTGTGAATCTGCAGGGGTCATCTACTGCATCCGGCACTTCTATTGTGGTCTCCTCTACATTGGAGAGACTGTACACAGACTGGAAGATCACTTTGTTGAGCACTGCATTAGAGTAGATCTCCCAGTCGACATCCATTTCAAATCCCCATCCCATTCCCTTACTGACATATCTGTCCATGGTCTCATGCACTGCCAGACTGAGACCACCCATTAATTGATGAAATAATACCTCATCTTCCGACTGGGTACCCTCCAACCAGATGGTATTAATATCAACTTCTCTGGCTTTCATTAAACACTCCCCCCCCCACCCATCACTTCTTCCCCCAGCTGAACTGTCTTTCCCTTCCCTGTCTCCTTTCACACAAGCATGATAAATTCTTACCTCATCCCTTATCATATCCAATTAATGCCTTTTGTTGGTCTGGATTCCTCCCCCATCTGGCATTGTCTGAATTCTGAAACTTTCTGAGATTTCCTGCTTCAGGCTCATTCTGTTTATTCCTTGAAGAAGGGCTCAGACCCGAAACGTCAGCAATATATCTTTGTCTCCTATGGACGCTGAAAAGATAGGCTGAGTTCCTCTAGCATTTCAGTGTGTTTTTGCTTATGGGATCTTGCTATGTACATTATAAATTAGGAAAGGCATTGATAGGGTAGTATGTCCTGGACCTGCTGTCATATTCCCTATCAGATAACATAGCTGCAACACAATGTTAACCCTGGAGGTACACACTGGATTGATGGAGAGTCCCATCCATTCACTCTTGTCCTTCAGCATTAGGCATTGGCTGTGAACAGTGCAATAGAAATGGAATTCTTTCCTCATCCGCTGTGCACCTTTCAGCAGATGTAAAAGTGAAATACCTGAGCACTAGAGGATGTTAAACAAATGCCCTTCAGTGCTAGGTCTTTGAAACAAACATTACTAAACTGATTTATACCCAGTGAAAACCTTGTTCCAGTATTTTATGCTTCATACCCAAGACTTTAATTTCCTCTATACCGTGACTGATGAATGGAATAACTGATGATCTGTGTTTTTATGGAAAATCACTGTCATTTTGCTATAAATCATTCCGTGTGCACAATCTGCCTTTGAGTTTTAAGATCCTCAATATAACTTTAACATAATTTACAGTTCTCCTTTTTACAGTACAATTGTAATAATTATTTTAATAGATTCATCTTGGTTGGAATGTAAGAACTTCTATTTCCAATGCTAGGTTGTTAATCTTGGCAGGGAGTATAACTTGCATTGAGGGGAACAGGTTCAGGTGCTGGGATCAATGCCGGCAGGTAGGCAATGAAGTCACAGCAGAGTGGTACACACCTCACTCTCATGGCCTAACACAGCTATTCTCAACTTTTATTTAGCTATGGCTCCCTTAGTACTCAATTCATAGTTTATAGGCCCCCTTCCCTGTGAAATAGTCAAGTTTTGGTTCTCTCATACCAACTATATAAAAACCACAAAATATTTATGTTACATGAGGTGAAAATAAAGCAAAGCTTTTACTTAAATGTGCTGTAGCCGCCAGGTGGACTGCAGGGCTCCATTGAGAAGTGCTGGTCTAAAACAAGGGCCAGATTAACAGCTGTTGCTTGTCAATGACCAGGAAACTCACTCCTCAAATCTACTTCACCAAAACTGCTGAAAATCGAGAACTTGTCTGCAAACATCTTCATGAATGTACAGCCCTGTCCTGTCTGCCACTGATTTTAGATGTAGGATTGCAAACTTGGGCCAGAGATGTTAACGTCTGCCTGGCTGTTGATGGTCCTGAGACGTGAGGGACCATTTTGTGAGAAACAGAAGAACCTTCACAGAATTTGCTCGAGACAAAAATTGAGAACAAAGAACATTTATTATACAACAATGCAAAGTTGGGTGCTTCCCCTTACCCTGGGGACACACACACATTCTGGGGCTCACCCAACTTTTATACAGTTCATTTCAATGTAGAGGTACCCTCCCCCCCCCCCCAACATTCTTCTGCCTCCTGGATAAGTTTGGCATTAGGCAATCCTGTCTGCCTACGTGCTGTTTCTGTGAACTTGGAGGACCAGGGGGTATCCTGGCTGTGTCCCATCATGTCATTGTCCTTATTCACCTGCCTTTGTCCTTATTCACACCTTCCCGACTCTCAGGGCTTACTAACTCTTATATGCAGAACTTGCTAATTCTGTCTAGCTTACTAATTACATATGCAGAACTTGCTGACTCTCTCTAAGACTAAGACAGAAGACCCTTATCTTATTCAGACTAACTTTACGCTACATTTACCCTTATCCTATTCATACTGGCTTTATTCATTACACATTATATCCATACTAGCTTTCTTCATCTCTCATATTTTCATATTAGTTTTACTCATCTCTCACAATCCTCACTTTTCTTTTAGCTACGCTTCATGAATTCTCAACTGGAATGTATTACTTGTAAACTTGGTCTTTTTCCCAGCGAGACAGTAAACGAACTGCAGTCTCAGCATCATCAGACAGAATTTGGGAAACATACATCCTTTGGGTTATAGTGATCTGACAAGGGGTCCGTTGAATTAAATACTGCACACAAGTCTTTAGGCAGGGGAGCACCATAATGGCCAGAATAGCGAGTCCAGCTGCTATAAGGGCTGTGGGTATCAGACTCCAGTTACCAATAAAAAGTCTAGTCCATCCCACACCGGACCAAGGTTGCCAAGTCTGAACCTGGGCATGGGAATTCGAACTCCTGAAGAAGTGTCTTTAACCGCCTGACCGTTGTGAGCATTGTCATTAGCCAGTCTTTCACAAACACTGCCTTCAGCAGCCAATGAGTAATCGAGAGCCAGGCGGTTTTGTTGAACTGTGGCTCGTATCTGTCGTCTTTCTTCAGCCCATAAATTCAGGGCCATCACTGTCTTTTCGGTGATGATCTCCAAGGCTGCCTGGAGTCTGATTAAACGATTTAAATGCCAAGCAGCTGTGGTGTTCTGGAGCAGCTTACGTCGTTTACAGCTGGAACTCCCCTTACAGTGGTGGTTCTTAACATTCCGAATGTCTGTGTGACCCAAAGGATGATTTACAGGAGACCAAGTTGGGGAGGGGTGTTTCTTGTCACTTAACCTGTGAGTTGCAGCTTGTCTGCGAACATTAGCATAAGTATCACTGAACCTGTGAGTTGCAGCCTGTCTGTGAACATTAGCATATGTATTCACTCTATCTCTGCTACATGTACAATCCTGACTAACATTCTGTCTGTCATTGTCCTACCATCTTCTTTGTGCTATCTCTTTAAAACTCCTCTTTTTAATATCTGTAGAGGCCGGAATACAAACCAAGTCTACTCCCCTAGGGCCATTCTGTTCCCCTGGTCCATGTTGGGATCCTATATTAACCCATACTAAATAAGGTACCCCACTATGACTATACTCTATACCTGCACCCTGTCTGCATTCTAAAGGTAAATAATTGTCACCTCTGCTGCCCCTATTCCAGGAGGACTTAATACATTGTGAGCAATTTGGTGATTTCCCAAAAATTGGGAACCAACAAGTAAACAAAACAGCAAATGGTAAAAACAACATTACAGCACTTTTTCCTGGCGTAGTGCAACTTTCAGATCAGAAGGATGAAGGACTGCACGCCAGGTGGAGGGTAGATTATCAATGTCTTTAGTCCGTGGATCAGCAGCTTGTTTAATTCGTTCTATGTGAGTCCACCCCTTTTCTTTCGTTCGCACTGCAGTGTCTGTAATCAAAAGTACACAATAGGGGCCGTCCCAGACAGGTTTTAGTTGGTGATCTTGCCATGCTTTTACATATACCCAATCACCAGATTTAATAAAATGAATAGGATGCTCCAGGGGTGGGTTTTGAGCTAATAAACCCTTCTGTTTTAATTCGTATAGAGAGGCAGAAAGTCCCTTTAAATATTTGGATATGTACTGGTCAATAGCCTCAGGGGTAAGGGTATTAAAAGGTGACATACAAGGTTCGAGTATACCATCTTTCACCAACTGGTCAATTACTGGCTGCAGCCCCTTTCGGCCAGCCATCGGAATTGGATACTGCTTTCGTCTAATTACTTGCTCAGGATCTTTTAAAGTAACTTGCAGGGGAAGAATATCTAACTCTCCTCTATTGCCTCTTTCTGCCCATACTCTAGGATTTATTAGTTCCCGATCCTCCTCGGTTAATACATACAATTGAACCCCGATACCTGATTCCAGTGGTCTGGTGCCGATAGCCAATTGGTCCTGTAAATCTTGTCCTAACAAACAAACTCCAGCTTGGGGAACTAGTAGAATGTCCTCCATTACTATCTTCTCTCCCATTTGTATTCTTACATCCCTTAATACAGGGACCGTAAAATCTCTTCCTCCTACTCCCGAAATCATCACTGTCCCCTCTATCTTAACACCCTCGGGTGGTTGTAAAATACTAGACCGGGCTGCCCCAGAATCTACTAAAAAGGTCATCTTGTCACTGTGGGGTCCTATGCTTAAATTTACCAATGGTTTTCCGTGCAGCCCCACGGTGTGTATTGACTGAAAACTGTGACCTCCCTATTCATAATCTGCTTCCATCAGTGCGTAAGATCGCGTCTCCCTGGCTCGCATTGGGCATTCTCTCTTAAAATGTCCCTCCTTTTTACAATGGTAGCAAACTAATGCTCCTGTTTCCCAATTTCTACCGGGATTACCACGAGGTCCCGAGAACGGTCGTCATCCCTGGAATTCCCCTCTACCCTTGCCCCTGCTCTCTCACTCCCGGAGCTCCTCCCAATGTCCAGGAGCTGGCACACAGCCCCTACCCTTTCCTTGCTGTCCCTCCACGACTTCCTTGACTGCCTGCATCAAAATCTTAGCCTTTCCTTTCTGTTTATCCTCAGACCTCTGGACGTATGCCCTTTGTGCGATCTGTAAAATCTGTGTTATTCCCTGTTCATGCCAATTCTCATTCTTCTGCAATTTCCTTCTAATGTCTGGGGCTGAATTTGTAACGAAGCCCGTTAATACCAATTTTTCACCCGCTGGGGATTCTATATCCAGACCCCCATATTGCTGATTGGCCGTACGCAATCTATTCAGAAATGCAGAGGGGGTCTCCTCGGGACCTTGGGGAACCTCAAATGCTTTCTTAAAATTCTGTTCCTTTGGAACAGATTCCTTGATTCCTTTTATCAGATTAACCCTATATTCCTCCATTAATGTGCGACCATCATTAGTATTCTTATCCCAATTTGGTTTTGCCAGGGGGAATTTAAGTTTCCCAGGTATTGCCTCTGGTCCCCCTTGGTGTTCCCTGTCCCAGACTCTAATCCCTGCCTGGCGAATCATTCCACGTTCATCCAAAGTGAACAGAGCCTTAAAGATCGATGTTAACTCATCCCATGTATATATATTTGGTCCCAAAAATTGATCTAATTGTTCGGCACATCCCTGAGGATCCTCTATCAGGGAGGTAATTTCTCTCTTAAAGTTACGCACCTCCGTATTAGTCAGGGGCACATTTACAAAACCGAGACCCCCCTCCCATGGGAACTTCCCGTAAAGGTCTCATCCAGTTAATTTCTGGCTTATCCTCTCCTTTATAATGTCTAGATTCCTGCTCTCTGGGAAATGAATCAAAGGGTTCTGCCCTTCCCTCCCAGAGGGTCTCACACTGTTTTGAATCAAAGTCTTCTCTCTCTTGTCAATTGAGGTAGTAATCTAGTACTTTGTGAACGGGTCATCATACCACCCCTACTTTCTTCTCCTTTCTTTAGCTGTGGGGGAGGAGGGGAAGGTGAAGAAGGGTAGAGCATAGGAGAGAGGGGAAAGATAGGAGCCGGCATAGGAGGAGCATAAGGTGGAGGAAGGGAATGTAACACATCCCATCCTTGTGTTTCAGGGACAAAAGGTTCCTCATCCTTCTTGTCCTTACATTCATTTTCATTCAAAACCAGTTGATCAACCGATCCACTGAGCCAGCAGGCTGCATATTCTCTGCTCTCAATATTATCTCTTTGATTTTGATAGAGCCAGATGTTCAATGCCTGACACATCCAGTCCTTATCGGATCCAAACTTTGGCCAATATACCGAATTCCCTTTTATCGTGTTTTTAACCCATTCCAGACAGCAATACCTGACCATGGTCTGTTTGTCTTTCCCACGGGTTCTCCCCACACCCCAATCAGATAGCATTAAACCTAACAGACTTTGCTTAGTTATCTGATCGTCCCGTCCTTCCTTAGGACTATTTCCCTTGCTACTCACACCTCCCATACTAACAGGTAAGTAAAATTCCTCTTACCGGGGTCCAGTAGCAATTCCTAGCGCGCTTCCTTAACATCCTCCCGTCGTTTGTTCTCAATGCCTCTTCTCGGATATCACTCACTTCATCCACTGAGCAGTCACCTGTCATCTGTGAGTCCAGCTGAATCAGCTGGGGTGCACCTACCCTTGTCGTCGGGCACTCTGTCAGTGGAGGGAGTGGGATCCCGGACGAGCCCCCATTTGTGAGAAACAGAAGTACCTTCACAGAATTTGCTTGAGACAAAAATTGATAACAAATAACATTTATTATACAACAATGCAAAGTTGGGTGCTTACCCTGGGAACACACACACATACTGGGGCTCACCCAACTTTTATACAGTTCATTTCAGTGTAGAGGTACCCTCCCCCCCCCCCCCCCAACATTCTTCTGCCTCCTGGATAAGTTTGGCATTAGGCAATCCTGTCTGCCTATGTGCTGTTTCTGTGAACTTGGAGGACCAGGGGGTATCCTGGCTGTGTCCCATCATGTCATTGTCCTTATTCACCTGCCTTTGTCCTTATTCGCACCTTCCCGACTCTCAGGGCTTACTAACTTATATGCAGAACTTGCTAATTCTGTCTAGCTTACTAATTACATATGCGGAACTTGCTGACTCTCTCTAAGACTAGAAGACCTTTATCTTATTCAGACTAACTTTACTTCCTACATTCTATTATCTACCCTTATCCTATTCATACTGGCTTTATTCATTACACATATATCCATACTAACTTTCTTCATCTCTCATATTTTCATATTAGTTTTGTGCTTGGGCAGCAGTGTAGATAGAGGACAGCCTCACATCCCCAGAGATCTGGTTCAATTCCAACCCTCAGCACTGCCTGCACGGTTTGCACATTCTCCCTGTGACCACATGGGGTTTCCCAGTTGCTCCAGCTTCCTCCCACATCACAAAGACAAGCGGGTTGTGGATTAATAGGCCACATAAGTTGTCCCGAGAGCAGAAATAGCGGGGACTTGATGGGAATGTGGGGAGAGTAACATGGGGTTTGTGTAGAATTGCTGGCTGGTCAGTATGACCTCAGTGGACAGAAGAGCCTTTTCCCTGTTGGGTGACTATAATTTTCTGACACTCTGACTATTTGACTCCACGATTTTTCTTGGTGTTCAGGTTAGGTGGGAACTGAGTGTGAGTCTCTGTTTAGCTTCTGCATGCAGTCTTGTTATGTCTCTGGATTCAGATTCCAATCACAATGGCTCTCAATTTCTCTGATAAATTTGTGGGTTTTTGTTCAGTGGGTCAGAAACTGCCTGACCAATGAAGGCAGGTGTGTCATTCACCTTCTTTACTTGTTTAGCCATTCCCCTAGATCTCAAAGCTCATCAATGTCCTGTACATTTTCTGCTTATGTTTGACCATCCCTCACACATATTTGAACTCCAACTATCATTTAACTCCCCATAATTCCCACTGATCTATATCCTGATGGATGTATCCTTTGACAACCTTCCTCACTAACCAGCTGTCTTTGTGTCATTTGGCAGGAGTCAGATTGATAATAGTTCTGTGACACATAGAACATTGCTTTTTGCTCTCTTTTACAATTCCGAGTTTATTTTATTAACTGTCTAGCTGGTCTAAAGATAATCTCAAAGACATGATGACAGAACTGCAAACAATGGAGACCAATTTAAACTGCCGTCCAGCCATACAGTTTATGCAAAGGTGTTGGCAGATAAGGCAACAACAGCATCTACGTAATTTACTCTGAGAGAATGGTGGGGGGGAGGGGGCAGAAAAAAAGAGAACAAGCAAGGAGTTTCTGGAAATTGGAGCAGCGATATTGACGCCACCTGGTTGGGGACATCCCGCCTGTACTGCCAGCTTGAGGCCACAAACCGATTAGAAGTACAACACCTTGTATACTGTCTTTACAGGCTCCAAGTAGATGACACCAATATTGACTTCTCCAATTTACAGTAACTCCTCCCTCATCCCCCTCACTCTCCCTCATCTCTCTGACTTCTTTCCTCTTTTCCCTTCTCATCATCCATACCTTTCTTTCTCCAGCTTCCCACCCTTTTCACTCACCCACCACCCCCCCCCCCCCCACCAGAGATCATCTTCCTCAGCCTCTGGCTACTTCCCTATCACCTCAGCTCCTTCCCCCTCCCACCTGTATCCACCTATTACCCACAAGCCTCTGCTCCTCCCCCAATCCCTCCCCTGACCCACCTTCTTATTCAAGGGTCTGATGAACCCATGGGGATAAGGTGATCTGGTTAAGGAGCAGTTAGAAGATGAGAACATCGACGAGAGGATTAAGGAGTTGTGAAATGCAGAGAGCAGGAAGTCACACCCAGTGGGTCAAACGTCCTCCACTACTAAAAGGGAAAAACTAAATAAGTTGACACAATATCACCAAGACATTTGCTACAGTACCAGTCTGCTGGTCTGAAGTGCTGACGAACTCTTTGAGTGTTGGGGTCTCGCTCATTCAGTCACCAAAGAGTAGACTACCACACTCCTGACTTGGGCCCAGTCACCTACCCGCTGGATGTAGTACAGTCAATGCCTAGACTTATTTATACCATGAATCGGAGTACGGGTTGCTGGGGATGAAGACCTCATCACTGCCTGGGCACTTGGGAAGGTTATCAGGTTAAGGGAAGGTACATCAACCATGAACAAGAAAGGAGGAGTGAGCTGAGAGCTAAGGGTGAGATGGTTGTGGGAGGGTTGTAAACACTGTCCTCTCATCAGTGCTGCATGGTTTGGAAACTTAAGGGCCGAGGAACAGAAAGTGGCAAACCTAGGCAAGTCTATCACAGACTCTGACCCCTGTCCATTGAAGTTATCCAGGTGAGAAGGCAGCCAACATCACACAGGACCCCCATCGCCCTGGTCACAACCTCTTGCTACCTTCAGGTAAAAGGTACAGAAATCTAGTCTAGCACCTCTTGGTTCAAGAATAGTTTAATCCAACAGCTACCTTTACTGCTCTAACTCAAACCATAAACCACTCTGGGACCACCAACAGATCTGTCTGCCCTCTGACTGCACGATTTTTCACGCACTATTACATGAATGTTTACCTATCTATCCTTTTATATGTTTCCTGATTTTTTTTCTCGAATGAATTGTGTTGATTGAATTTCAATTCATTGTTTGTTAGAACATCTGATGTACCTGTTGTGGCTGCAGCAAGCAAGAATTTCTGTGTGTCTACAATGTATTGATGTATATGACCGTATAACCCTGACTCATTATCGTCTGTAACCATGTACCACATTGCCAGCTGCTTCTGGGTCAGACGTGCTTGAAAGGATAGGGAAAGTGATGAGAGTGGAGAAGCCTGCCTGTCAGGTGAATGTGTTTGGCAGAGGTCCTGCCTTTCTGGTTACAGCACTCGAGACGTCCTCAAATCTCAGGAGTCTAGCAGATTCCAGCCATTCCATAAGCTCTCTGTGTCAGGCACAATCCTAATGAAGACCTGACCATAAGCAGCCGATGCAAACTCATTAAAGGCAAATCAAACCTGATATTCGTTGGCCTCTCTAACTGCATGCACTGTGCTTATGTGCATTCCCCTGTTGTCCTGGGTTAAGTAAAGTACTGCAACTGATCCTGCAGCTGACCTTGACAAGCAGATCTGTTAGCTTTAAAGTGCCATTCACCAAGACACCACCATTACCTCAGCTTTAGGCCGGAATATGATACTTCCCAAGACATGATATAATCAGCAAGACTGTTCAAAACCCAAAGGATCAGAAGCCACAGTGAACAGAGTGAATGTATGCAGACAAACTCTGTCAACAGAATCTAGTGGTCTTGTCATAATTTACTCTGACGGGAAGTGAAATGGTTTTCATTTAACCCTAACCCTCCTGCTGCCTCTTTCTTAATATGTGCTGACAATGACCTTAAATGCTCTGTGTGTGGGAAATTATGTCCCACAAATGTGATTGAATTTGCTGCGGTGGTGACTAAGAGGGCAGGGTGGTAGATAATGTCTACATTGATAAGGTCCCAAATGATACATCATATGGGAACCAGGATGAGCTGGCCATTTGGATACAAACAACTCACAAAAGTGCTGGGAGGAACTCAACAGGTCACACAGCATGCATGGAAAGAAAAAGGCAGTTGGCGTTTCAGGCCTGAGCCCTTCATTAGGAATGCTAGAAAATGAGCAGACACTGGGTTAGGAAGAGGGGGGGAAAGGGAGAAGGACAGGCTTGCAGGTGATAGTCGGATACAGGTGGCAGTGGGAAGAAAGGAAAATGAGCAGAGAGGTGATGGGGGAGGGGGCAGCTGAAAAGGTGCTCTGTGATAGGAGAAAGGGAGTGGGGGGGTTAGAGGAAGGAAAGTGTGGGAGGCAGGGAAGAGAAGGAAAGGATTTAGAGGGAATGATGGGGGAGGGGGAAGATGAAAAGAGCGGGGATGAACAGGGGAACAAGAGGTAGGTACAGTTGTCACCGGAAGTTGAATAAGTCGATATTAATGCTGCCTTGTACCCTGTTTCCATACAAGTTAATAACTTTCTTCCTTCCTCAAGAGTTTGATCTCATGTTGATGGATCTAGAGCACTTGCTGAAACTCACAGTTTTCCCTCCTGTGACAGTTTTGATCCAGTTGTCATTCTGATTACACAGTCAATGCAGAGAGCCCGGCAACTTCCTGCCTGGAGCTGCTTGTGAGGTGGTCTAATTCCATGTGTGTTAATCATTAAGAAATTAGTTTTCTGCATTAAACTGTGGTGGGGCAGGAGACTGGATCTAGGTTAATGAGAATTCAACATGCAGATCCTGAGACATTGTCAACACCCAGTTCACAGGACTGGTCCGTGTAATCCAGCTCAGGCGTCAACATTACATCAAACCATCACGTCACACCAATTTGTTTCACCTCTATTCTCCATGGAATCCAAAGCAAACAATGTAGGGTAAGGTTTGGCAGTTAGTTTGTTATTTATAAAGGATTTGTGTTTTTTGTGTGTGTTTTGTATGAGTCCCTACATCCTGGGACGCAGGTTTTGTAGAGCTGTTGGGGAGGGTTTAAATGAGTTTGGTGGGGGGGAGGGGGGGGAGGTTGGGATCCAGAATGTGAGGACAGAGTATGGCAGAAGTTTAAAAGCATGATGCTACGTGCTGTGAGTTGGTGAGTAAGGACAGGCAAGGAAAGAAACATAAGTGTAGTCATTTAGAGGGGTTGAAAGGTATCTATTTCAATGCTATAAGTATTAGGAATAAAGGGGATGAACATAGAGCATGGATCAGCACGTGGAACTATGATGTTGTGGCCATTACTGAAACTTGGCTTGGGGAGGGACAGGATTGGTTGATGCAGAAACCTGGGGGTTTAGATGTTTTTAAAAACATAGGATTGGAGTAAAGGAGGGGAGTAGCATTACTGGGATAGTATCACAGGTATAGAAAGGGAGGATACTGCAGAGGAAGTGTCTACTGAGAAGGTGTGGGTGGAAGTCCAAAATAGGAAGGAAGCTGTCACTGTGCTGGAAGTAGTCTATAGGCCCACAAATAGCCCTCAGGAGACCAAGGAGCAGAGAAGCAGGCAGATTTAGGAATGGTGCAGGAAATATAGGGTTGTACTTATGAGTGATTTCAATGTCCCAATATTGACTGGCACCTACTGACTGCATGAGGGATAGATGGGGCTGAATTTGTCAGGTGCATACAAGAAGAATTCCTGACACAGTTTGTGGACTGGCTGACGAGAGGAGAAGCCAGACTGGATCTGGTTCTGAGGAATGAACCTGGTCAGGTGGTGGAGTGGACCTCTCAGTGGGGGAGCATTTTGATGAGAGAGACTACAACTCCCTTAGCTTCAGCATAGCTATTGAAAAGGATAAAAGCAGACAAAATGGGAAAATACTTAATTTTGGAAGGGCTAATTATGAGTTGAGGCAGGAACTAGGGAAAGTAAATTGGAAACAAATGTTCAAGGGTGAAAGCACAGAAGTAATCTAGAGGGATTTTAGGGACCACTTGTGTGAGCTGGGTTCAGGATCGGTTTGTCCTACTGGGTCAGGGAAAAGATGGCAGGAAAAGGGCAGGAGAGACAGCTGGTAAAAAGGAAGAAGGAAGCATACAGTAGACATAAGAAGTGGGAAGCAGGAAGGGATCATTAGGCAGCCAGGAAGAAGCTCAAGAAAGGACTGAGAGCTCGAAGGGGGCATGAAAAGGTCTTGGCCTGATGAGAATGAAGGCTGGGTCACTTAAAGATAAAGGAGACAACATGTGCCTGGAGGCGGAGGAGGTTGGGATGTTCTAAATGAATATTTTGCTTCAGTATTCATCAGAGAAAAAGACCTTGATCAGAATGAGGTCAGAATAGGACAGGCTTGTGTGCTCGACAACGTGAAGATTAAGGAAGAAGAAATGTTGATCATCTTAAAAACATAAAGATTGGTAAGTCCCTGGGAATGGATGCAATATACCCCAGGTTGCTGTGGGAAGTGAAGGAAGAGAGAGCTGGAACAGATTCCTCTTTGGCAACAGAGGAGGTGCTGGATGATTGGAAAATGGCAAATGTGGTCCCTTTGTTTCAAAAGGTAATAGAGAGAATCCTGGGAATTATAGACCAGTGAGCCTTACATCAATGGTGTGCAAACTATTGGAGGGGATTCTTAAGGATAGGATCTATGAGCATTTGGAGAAGTACAGTCTACTCAAGGATAGTCAGTATGGATTTGAGAAGAGAAGGTCATGTCTCACGAGTCTAACTAAGTTTTTTGAGGAGGTAACAAAGGAAATTTATGAGGGTAGGGCAGTGATGCAGTCTATGGATTTTTAGCAAGGCATTTGACAAGGCATATAAGAAACTCGTTCAGAGCATCATGAGGCATGGATCCAGGGAACCTTGGTTGTGTGGATTAAAAAATGGCTTGCCAATAGAAATCAGAGAGTAGTAGTGGAAGGAAAGTATTCAGTGACTAGTGGAATTCCACAAGGATCTGTTTTGGGACCCCTGCTCTTTATGATTTTTATAAATGACCTGGATGAAGGAGCAGAAGGATGGGTCAGTAAGTTTGGGATGACATAAAGGTTGGAGGAGTTGTGGTTGGAGCTGAAGATTGTCGTAGGTTACAAAAGGATATAGATAGGATGCAGAGTTGCGCAGAAAAGTGGAAGATGGAGTTCAATCCAGATAAATATTAGAATTAACCAGAAGGCTGAGTGCAGGGTTAATGGTCGATTACTTAAGAGTGTAGATGAACAGAGGGACTTTGGGTTTCAAATCCTTACCTCCCTCAAGGTCGCTGAACAGGTTGAGAGGATAGTTAAGAAGACCTATGGGATGTTGGGCTTCATTAATAGGGGGATTGAGTTCAAAAGTCAGGAGGTCATATTGCAACTCTACAAATCTCTGGTAAGACCACACTTAGAGTATTGTGTTCAGTTCTGGTCACCTCATTACAGGAAGGAAATGGAAGCTATGGAGAGGGTGCAGAGGAGATTTACCAGGATGCTGCCTAGATTGGAAAATTAGTCTTGTGAGGCAAGGTTTGTAGAGCTGGGACTTTTCTCTTTTGAGCGATGAATGAGAGGAGAGTTAATTGAGGTCTACAAGATTCTGAGGCATAGACAAGGTGAACAGCCAACACCCTTTTCCCAGGGCAAGAATAGCAAACACCTGAGGACAGAAAATAAAGGGAGGGAAGTTTAGGAGAGACATCAGGGGTAAGTTTTTTTACAAAGATAGTTGTGGGTGCCTGGAATGCCTTGCCAGGCAGGGATGGTGGCAGAGGCTGAAACATTAGGGGCATTTAAGAGACACTTACAAAGGCACAGAGATGGAGGAAAAGTAGAGGCTTACGAAGTAGGGAGGGTTTAGTACTTTTTTAAAGGAATATATGGGCCAGCACAACATTGAGGGCTGTAATATCTATGTTCTAAACATATCTTGCTATTCGACAGGAATATTCTTTAAATATGATGGTGGTGCATTCACACAGAACCATTCCTCAATCAGTGCCTTCAGTAGCAGAAGTGTTTATGTAATCAGCTGAAAGCATCAGGAGCTTTGCCTCTCGCCCATTGCTGAGGCTACACATGCTGTTGGCGATAATGCTCTCTGGCTCTTGCCAAAGTGTCCTCAATTTGGAAGAAAAACAATCCGCGGATGGACTCAGAGGGTGAAGCAGCAGCAATGGGAGAAAAGGAATTGGTCAGAGCCCTCCATCAACCCTTCACCATTCTCTCTCTCCCACAGATGCTACTTGACCTGCTGAGCTCGTCCAGTAGATTGTTTTTTTTTGCTCCAGGTTCCAGCATCTGCAGTCCCTTGTATCCAGGTCAAGTTCATTATCGTCTGATTATACGCATACATATATAACCTGACTAAACAGCATACCTCCATCCATAGTGTACACACTAGGTCTCCACGTTCTCAATATCTTCCTGAGAGCACCTTACCTTCCCATGGAAGAGCTGTCAGGGATTTCTTGACTTTCTAAATCTTAATTTTGGAAGTATTTTTATGATTAACACCTGTTTAAAATACACTTCACCCCTTGCTCTTCCTTCACCATGCAGGTGACCCTCCTGTGGTATTGACTGAAATTCCTTCTCTGCTTTTAGGATACCTTGGCTGCTCCTTGATTGGTCAAACTCCATTCAATCCTCAATGGAAATATTATATTCTACAATAAAAGTATCCTGCCAAATCCAAATCTATACAAAGCTGGTCCGAGATCATTGTTTAAGTTAACAGAGTGCAAACCACCACTCCCCTGGATTTCCCAGAGCATGATATGCAGTACACACCTTCACATCTCTTTTCAGAATCCACAGAACTTGCCAGCTGTTTTAAACAGAAGCGCATCAGTCTCATCACGGTGAGTTATAGAGCAGGCCTTTAGTGATTCAGACAATGCAGACTATTAAAAGGAAGTATAAGCTACACTACATCCTGGAAGACTGAATCTATTAGCACTACCTCATACAATCCGGTTGCTCCAGTACTTCATGTTACACCCTTCTTTGTCTAGTCTCCAGATACTTTGCTGGAGAACAGCGGGAATTCTACACTGTGGGACCATCATCCTGCACTGTGGGTGTGTCACATTATGGGAATGCTACTCTCTCTCTCTCTTTCCTCTCTCTCTCTTTCCTCCCTTCTCTCCCTATCTCTCTCTCCTGTCTTCCCTTCACTCTCTCTCTCTCACTCTCTCTCTCTCTCTCTCTCCCCCTCTTTCCCACAGTAAGTTCTAAACATACCTGTCTTAGGTAATCAGTTACAGGAGAACAGTTTTGCATTTTCCAGTGACTACAGGCAAATCATGTGGTACGTTGGTGTTGCTAGGGAAATAATTAGCCCAAACTGAAGCTCACACAGACCTTGATCATAATCCTACCCTGAATCCGTACTTCTGCTGGAATCTATCTGCTGATCTCGTGGATTGTCCCTCCAGTCCTCCCAGATTCAGAAACAACCCCAGGAAATGTCCAGCAGCATCTGTCATTGAGTCATAGACTTCTACAGCACAGAAACAGGCTCTTGGGCCCAACATCCACATTGTCCCATTTGCCTGCATTTAGCCCATATCCCTCTACACCTTTCCTATCCATGGAGATGTCTAAATGTTTCTGTAATTGTTTCCATTTCCACAGCTCGTTCCACAGACCCACCACCCTCTGGGTGAAGAAGGTGCCCCTCGGGTCCCTTTTAAATCTCACCTTAATTAAATTTACCATTAAATCTATCAAATCTCTGAGGAAAGAGAAACAGAGTCAATGTCTTAGGTAGAAGACCCTTCAATCTCTCCCTCTGAGTGTTTCCAGTGATTTCTGGTTTTCCTTCAGGTTTTCAGCACCTGCAGACTTTTTGATTTTCCTCTTCATTTATTTCTCACAATCACAGCTCCTCCTTCAATCCCAAACCAGTTGGAGACAGCAGGCTTGTGATTTCCAATTCGAGAGAGTATGTGTTGACATTGTCATGGTCGCACACTTACCTTCGTCAGGAGCAGTGCCGGCTGCCGCTGATGATGTAAGTGGGCATGCGTGGGTTTGTCAAGTGTCAGTATAAGGGTGATGAATCTCAGATGCAGGAGGAAGAGAGTGAGAAGGTCAGGGTCATCCCTATGGCAGTGAGCCAATGAGAAGGTCAGAGGGGTTCAACTGGGTGGGGTTTGGGAAGTTGGTGTCTGGTGAATCATAAAAGAAAGTCAACTTCATCGTTTGTTGAAAGAAACAAGTGAGTGTATTCTTTATTTGTATATAAGCTGTGGTAAATCAGTGCCGTTATATATAGTGACCCCATGAGTTCACAGTACATTCTAATTTAAAATGGATAAGGATAAACTCCTTACAGGAGTAGTCAGGGAGGTCAAACAAAGGATACACCCCCCCTTTATTTATAATGCACCAGCATGTTTCACGATCCTTGAAGCGCGTTTCTCTGTCCTCAGAAGAGAAAGTACAGTTTACTTGTGGAGTGTCTTCCAGAGCAGATTTCCCGTAAGGTGGAGGATGTCTTAGTGGATCTGGATAGTAATCTCCCATATGACATGATTAAGGCGGCTATTCTGCGGTGTATTCAGCCATCAAGGGAGACTCGTATTGCCAAATTACTAACTAATGACATCCTAGGCGATAGGCAACCGTCACCGATATTGAGAAAGTGGGCCAGGATAGCTGGAACACATCCTGTCAAAGACCATTTATGGAAACAGGTTTTCCTTTGATGTTTACCTCGTCATGTCCACCCTCGATCAGTTGGCGGATCATGCCGACTGCGTTATGTCCACAACCTCCACATTGTAGATAGAAGGATTGGCTTCTTCTTCTAGTCAACAGGAGTAAATGGAACTGGAAAAACTACTTATTGCACCTTGTGAAGTTCCAGCACCTTTTCAATCAATGATAAATGAGTTGGAGCAGCAAATGGCAGCACGGACTACACAGGTCCAGGCTTTGGGCACACAACGGAGTTTCTTCCATTGACCTGGTTGGAATTGTGGTGGTCAAGGATGTGGTAGGAAACGGACGATGTATTTGTGGGAAGCATCAGAGATTTGGTGCTGCTGCCTGGTCCACTTTGCAACTTCTGATGGGAAACAACTTGGCCCAGCAGTAGAGGCAACTGCTGCCCATGGGCATGTCGGCCACCATCTTTTCCTCAAAGACCATCTCTCAAATTATATAGCTTTTATATAATGCAATACAGAATATGAGTCACATACAAATTATACACTGTCTTATATAATTCTCGAAAAAAAGTGAAAAATCCTTATGAGAATTTCACCTGATTTTCTAATATTGAGATATACATTGTGATTATCTAAATAGACCAATCTCTTCTAACTAAAAAAAACAGGAAAAAGAACAAAGTAAAAAGAACCCCTCCCCTCCATACTAACCAAACCCTTCCCACTAACACGGTCACCAGCAAATTAATTGTAAAGCATCGAGTACAAGCTCTTGGACATCAGATAGAAAACCCCCAGCGCCTCCCTGCCTAAGTAATCAAATTATGATCATAGTCCATGAATGGGCCCCATATCTTGTCAAATGCAACCTTGTTCTCTTTAACCTTAGATCTAATTCTCTACAAACTCAAGCAAGACAATAACATCCTGTAACCATTGCATATGAATTGGTGCTCTGCTGTCTTTCCATCTTATCAAAATTGCTCGTCTGGCCATCCATGAAGTAAAAGCTACTATTCTTTTTTGAGATGAATTCAACCCGAGCCCTTCTTCAAGGGAACAACAGAAAAGGCAGAAGCAGGATATATCAGAAAGTCTCAGAATTCAAACAATGGGGGAGGAATCCAGACCAAGAAAAGGTGTTAATTGGATGTGATAAGGGTCTAGGTGAAATTTATCATGTCTGTGGGAAATGAGACAGGGACGATGGTGGGGGAGGGAAGGGAGTAAGGGGCTGGGGGTGGGGTTTAACAAAAGTCAGTGGTCTATATTAATGCCGTCCAGTTGGAGGGTGGCCAGTCGGAAGATGAGGTGTTGTTACTCCAATTTCTTTTATTGAACACCTCGACTCCATCCATTGCAATAACACATGGATCTCCAAGTGGCCACCTACTTCATTTATCCATCCCATTACCATTGCTGACATGTCTGTCCATGGTCTCATGCACTGCCAGAATGAGACCACCCTTAAATTGGCGGAACAACACCTCATCTTTCGACCGGGCACCCTCCAACTGGATGGCATTAATATCAACTTCTCTGACTTTTGTTAAACCCCACCCCCACTCACACCCCCACCACCACTGTTGTGTCTCCATTCCCCTGTCTGCTTTCGCCCAGACATGATAACTCAACCTTGACCCTTATCACATCTAATTAACACCTTTTGTTGGTCTGGATTCCTCCCCATCATTTGAATTTCTGATATATCCTGTTTCTGCCTTTTCTGTTTTTCCCTTGAAGAAGGGTCAGGCCCGAAACATCGGCAATAGATCTTTTGTCAAAAAGATCCTAGATGCTGAATAAACTAGCTGAGTCCCTCCAGAATTTTGGTACAGTTAAATAGTGCAGGAACAACACCTTTTACCAATGAGAGGACCATTCGAGGATCTGAGAACACCAGGAAAGAACCTATCCTTGAATCTGGGGAGTGCTCGGAACATTTGGCATCTCCCCATTGACTTTCTTTACCTAATCGGCGAAGAAGGAGGATTTGCAGCGTTCAAACAAATTACATCAATCATGAATATGCAATAATTTGTTGGCACTTATCAGACAACAGTGATACCGGGATGGTTTGTTTATATAATGTGATTAATCTAATTACCTTGGCTGCTAGGTGTAATTAACTAATTTGCATGTAAAAAGTAAGACTAAGTAGGAGAATTAATATGTTTTTCATGATAAAAAATCAGAAAGCCAATATTCATAGGATGCAATTAAAATTTTGATCATCTTATTAATTAACATAATTTTACATGCAGATTCCATGTAATTAATTGGATTCCTGTGATTCCAACTCTTCTATTTTTACCAATCCCTAATACAACTTGAAAACTCTCAGCTGGAGATGGATTTGCACTTGCAAATAATGCCTCAATCCCTCAAGACCCGCTTTTCTTGAGCAACATCCACATCATATATTTTCAGGATATCCCAAGATGTATCAGTAGGTTCTTTCAGGTTGGCCAGAATACCCACATGAAAGAGCAGGAGGCACCTCCAAGGTGCACTCATCAACCCTCCTCTGGGAGGGATAATTGCCGGAGCACTGAAGTCCCCCTAAGGCACCTGAATGCAGCTGCTGAAATTGGCTGCTAAGGGGCGGGCTGACGATGTCACTGCGACGTCATCAGCCCGAGACACTTGGCGCGAATTTGGAAACACAGTGTGCAGGCATGGTATCTTGTTCTGAACACTGTGAAAGGCTGAAACCATCATCATCTTGCCTGCTCCGGGTCAGCCATAATCGTGTTCCTTCTGCTTCTCCTTCGTCATGCTTCAAATGACGTCAGTGGGCGGGAGTACAGTTACAGTGGACAGGAAACAGAGTGCGCTCCGAGGCGCCTCTCCTGCAGGTGGACAGCGCAGCGCTTTCAGGGCTGCCACCTGAATGTCCATTCCACAGGTCTGCATCCACTTCTGCAGGCACATTCTTGGCAAATAATGCACCTGAAAGCGGCTAGAGCCAGTTATTGTTGAAACACAAGAGACAGGGCAGCTGTATGCTTAAACAGAGGAATAACTTGGACAGCGTAATGAGTAAGTCTGCTATTTCAGTGATTTTGGATGAGAGGTAGGTTCAAGGTTCCTTTATTGTCATGTTATATAAACAGTGCAATATTACACTGAATTTGCTTTAGTTTTCCGTAAGGCAGACAGATTCACTATTGGCAGAAATTGCCTGAAGCACCTCTTACAGTCAGAGAAAGAGAAGTAGAAAAGAGTCCCCTCAGAGTCCCCGAGTGTCCGTGAATTCACCTCCAGCGCTCCCGCAGCCCCCGCAGCCACACAGAGTCCAGTCCAAACCATCCGCAATGCGAGCTTCACATCCAAACCTCCAACACCATCAGAAAACCTTCAATGCTCTTGACAACCTCTAGCATCCCGGGTCCAATACCTGGTACTCCCTTCAGCCAGTCTCGAGCCAGACTCCAGCAGTCTACAACCTGGTGTGAATCCCAGTCACCAGCAGCCCACAGCCTGATGTTCTTCAGCCACAGAACCCCTCACTGGTCTGCCGTCAGGGCCACCCATGGGCCGTCTCCTCTGCTTTTCCTTCTCAAACAGAGGATGATCTTCCCATTTTCTGGTGCCCTGTGCCAGTCCTCTGCTTCCCTGGAGTCTATAACCCCTTGTGGCTGCCTGCTGATTATAGGTCCCACTATCTTGGGCCCAGACCCCACAGTCTCAGGCTTTTCAAATAAAACCACTGTTGGCTCCATTAGCAGTCCATTTAAAGCTTGTACGGAGCTGATGGCAGTCAGATTGGGCAGCTGAACCCTGTGGGAGCGCTGTGACTCCACTCCCTGATCTCCGCAGGTCCGCACCAGTAGCAACGCTGTCATCACAGCAGCTCCAGCAGCGCCACCATCTGTATGAGGTAGTCGTGAGGGAGCAGAGACTGCAGATGCTGGAATTTGCAGCAAAAAAATCACTGCTGGAGAAGTCAGCGAGTCAAGCGCCATCAGTGGGAGAGAAAGTATGGTCCAGGTTTCAGGTCAGAAACCTTCATCAAGACTGAGGAATGTCAACCGTTCTTTTTCTCCTAATGATGCTCGTTGCTGAGTTCCTATGGTTGAGCGTGCTTTGCATCTCTAACACTGGGCCTTTTCACACCACTATGAACAAGTGGGAAAACCGGGCAATTTAACCGGTTACCTACCCAGGAATCATGCGATGTCAAAAAGTCGGACCGGGTAGGGCTGGCCAAAATCGACCATGTTCCGGGTCCTGGGTGGGGGATACTCTCGGAGCGAGCCCGGCCGAGTTCACCTGCCAATCCCCTTCTGGCGGTGTGAAACAACAAATGGCTTCATGATGTCAGCGCCTGCCTGCGTGCGTGCGTAACATAGGTGATTCACCTCTTCTTTGAAGATTGAAGATTTTGTAACTTTGGCTTTTCACGCAAACGGCACAATTTATGAATCAATCTATTACTTTTCTTCATTATTTTTTGGTTCCCTGGTGTTTTAAGTTGATGTTAAAACTTAATTTATGTATAAGTAACCAAGTCAACAAAAAGCAGGACAAAAAATCCTACTAATGGTTCTGGGAGTGAACCATTGAGCATTAGACTGAAGAAAGTTTAACATTATGTAAGACAGAGCATTCAGTTCTTGTTCCCTTTATTAATATTATAACAAAGTCCCTACGCAGAACCCTCTACTGCAATTGCCAGAAATATTTAAAAGGAGAACTTGTCACTTTTTTTTAAAATAAGATTTTCCATCACTCTGTCGTATCCAGCCAACCAGTAACTCCATCTTGTAATGGTCCTTCAATTCCCCTCGATACTTTAACTGTACAAGATGTCTGCATGTATGTTTTCACTAGTAACAGTCTATTTAAAAGAGTTCAAATAAGTGATTTTAAGTAATTAATATTTAAAAGCCCTATAACGACAAAGCCTAACAATCACAGAATGACGTGGCATCGCTGGAATTCTTACAGCACCTGTGGATGCCCACGTTTTAACATCTCCATACAGTTCTTTTGAAGCTAATCAGTCAATCACTGGTCGGTGACAAAAGTTAAACCAAGTTTCTGAGCCCTAACTACAGCCTCAAAGTGTAAGCTGCGGTTCCGAAAACTTTTTGAAACCATCCCTTTGCCTTCCACATGTTACTATATTATCTCAAGGCCATTATATAAAAGAGGTTTGCTCCACCAACCCCACCTCTACCATAAACCCTTCACCACTACCCTTATAATTGTAACATGAAGCTCATAGCTTTTGTTACATCAAGGACAGGGCAGGCGTTTGCCATGGAATTTGCCCACTTTGTTGTAAGATACATGCATGTTCTCACTACCAATAACAGTACATGCAGGGATCTGGCAGGAGAATAAATAATTGACCTTATATATTCATTGGAACCTGCTGATTCTGTTGCACAATTTAACTTTATAGAGTGTTAAAGTGCTCTTCAACATTGGATTTATACAGGCGAGTTCTGGTGGGACTTCCTGTGAGTGTGTAACGTGTCACTCATGACGCCATCGCTAGGGAAGGTTCCCCCCTTAAAATGCCTGGTTGCCAATTTTCCAAATAAGTAAGGTAGTGGTATGAAAACCCTGGGAGGAGCTTTCCCAGGAACTTCACCCGGGTCCCAGGAGGGTCGCCTACATTCAGCGGTGTGAAAAGGCCAAATGCTGCACATGCTCAGAACCACTGGGAAGTACCAGCCTAGATTTATTTGAGCCCAAACATCTGATTCTGATACTAGGGTACTCCTCAACTACTTGCCACGACACTGTGATAAAACATATACCAGGTACAAATAGAACCAGGTGTCATGACCGGGATTCATGATGGTGGGAAGGGCTGCTAAAAGACTATGAGGGTCAGCAGCTTCCTGATCATATCAGAGTTTTGGAACCAGGAGCTCGGGTTCACCGCTAGAACGGACTGGAGGCGATGCAGCTGTGGAGGCTGCAGGAGGTCTGGAGGCGAGTCCATGGACACTTGATGTCTCTTTTGCTTCTCCTTCTCTCACTGGTGGGGTCACCAGGCTAGTAATGGCTGCTTATGTGCCTTTATGGCAGGCTAAAGTTGTCAAAGATTTCCTATTATGTACATGACAAGAAAGGAATCTTAAATCTTGAAATTGTTCACCAGTCTTTGAGAATGGGGAAACTTGGATTTTTATAACAATCAGTTTACTAAGAACAACAAATTCAGCGTGCTGATTGGTCCAGTTCTCCTTAGGAAGGCAATGCCACATTTGTTTATTACAATTTTTTTAACTTAAAACTCAAAACAGTTATCAATATTATTGACGTTACTGTTGACAATATCAATATTGGCTACAATTTACAATGATCAATTCTATACAAGATTTTCTGCACAATTCAAGCTTTTTCTATCTTTCCCTCCTCCCCCCCCCCCCCCCACCCCACCCACTTTACCTCCTCCACATTTAACACTTAACCAACCATGGTTACACACAACATTCAGGATGTTCACAACAAAGGTATAAGATATATATCAGGGGTTTATGGGTTTGTCACAGCATGGTGGCCAGTGCTCAAGATGTTTTCTTCCCTTGACTTTTCCTGGTTGGGATGGGATGAAACCCTCTGCCCACCCGCTGGCCCTCCTGGCCCACCGACTGAGGGATAGCAGGGGAAGGTAGGGGGTGACGAGGTATGATGGTCCACACTATAGTGGTGCTCCTATGAAATTTAAGCATGGAGGCCAAATTTTCACAAAAGTTTTATACTTTTTTTTCTGAAGTTGTAAGTAATTTTCTCCAGGGGAACACAGCTTTGTATTTCTGTGTTCCAGCGAGTAATGGTCAGGCAGGAGTTGGATTTTCAGGTAGCCACTATGTACTTCCTGGCCATTGCCAATGCGATCATTATGAATTGTATTTGAAATTTGAACAGGTTCATTGTAAGACTTATGTCCATTATGTTTCCCAGCAGGAACAGCTCTTGGTCCTGTGGGAATTCTTTACCTACGATTTTTTCTAGGGCTTGGCCTAGTTCCACCTAGAAGGGTTTCACTTTGGTTCATGTCCAGGTTGTGTGCACAAAGGTTCCAGTCTCAATGCCACATCTGAAATATTAGTCTGACAATTCTGGTTTAGATCTGTTCAATTTTTTGTGGCATCAGGTACAGCTGGTGTAGGAACTTCTATTGAGGCAGCCTGTACCATGCATTAATGATTACAATGCCAGGTTGTTACCAGCTTGTTACCTACTGTCAATGGTATTAATCTATTTGGAATCGGGGGTGTTTTAGGGGACAGCCCCACTTCAATAATTTATTACAATTTTTATCTAAAAGTAGTAAACAAATTAAAAAGTAACCAGCAAGAGCCAACAGACTTTCCATATTTTGAAAAACTATTCCTATTATCTTTGCACAATATGAAAGGCTTCACATTCCACCCTCACCCCCTCTCCTCTTCCTGCTTCTCCCTCATTCCCCCTCCCATCACCCCCTCCCACTACCCATCTCCCTTCATCTTCCTTCCTTCCTCATCCCTCTCATCCCCTCCATCAACCCTTCTCTCCCTCACCACCCTCTCCTTCCTCTGTGCCATCACCCCTTCCCTCCCTCATCCCCTTCACCTTCATCTGCCCCATCACTCCTTTCTTTCCCTTATCCTCCTCTCCTTCCTCCACCCATCACCCCATCCTTCCCTCATGCCCCTCACCTTCCTCTTCCCTGTCACCCCCATCCCTCCTTCATCTCTTTCACCTTCCTCCACCCCATCACCCCTTCCTTCCCTCATCCCACTCACCTTCCTCTACGTTATCACCCCTTCCCTCCCTCATGCCCCTCACCTTACTCTGCCCCAACACCCCCTTCCCTCCCTCATCTCTCTCACCTTCCTCCGCCCCATCACCCCCTTCCTTCCCTCACCCCCTTCCTTCCCTCATCCCCCTCCGCGCCATCAGCCCTTCCCTCTCTCATCCCCATCTTCCTCTGCCCTGTCACCTCCTTCCCTCCCTCATCCCCCTCACCTTCCTCTGTCCCGTCACCTTCCTTCTATCATCCCCCTCACCTTCCTCTGCTCCATCACCCCTTCCTTCCCTCATCCCCCTCTCTTTCCTCCACCCTTCACCCCTTCCCTCCCTCTTGCCCCTCACCTTCCTCTGCCCTATCAACCCCCATCCCTCCCTCATCTCTCTTACCTTCCTCTGCCCCATCACCCCCTTCCATCCCTCATCCCCCTCACCTTCCTCTGTCCCGTCACCCCTTCCTTCCCTCAGCCCCCTCACCTTCCTCTGCTCCAGCACCCCTTCCTTCCCTCATCCCCCTCTCCTTCCACTCTTCACCCCTTCCCTCCCTCATGCCCCTCACCTTCCTCTGCCCTGTCAACCCCCATCCCTCCCTCATCTCTCTCACCTTCTTCTGCCCCATCACCCCTTCCCTCCCTCATCCCCATCACCTTCCTCTGCTCCATCACCCCTTCCTTCCCTCATCCCCCTCTCCTTCCTCCACCCTTCACCCCTTCCCTCCCTCATCCCCCTCACCTTCCTCTGCCCCATCACCCCCTTCCCTCCCTCATCCCCCTCACCTTCCTCTGCCTTGTCACCCCCTTCCCTCTCTCATCCCCCTTACCTTCCTCTGCCCCGTCACCTCCTTCCCTCCCTCATTCCCCTCCCCTCCCTCATCTCCCTCTCCCATAATAATGTTTATTATTACTACGCACCCTGAGATACAGTGAAAACCTCAGTTTGCTTGGATGTAGGCATCTATACCTAAGTGAGGGCAACAAGGTCTTGCAAAAGCCACATCAGATGATCACTCTTCCAAGTTACTGCTCAGATCAGTTTGTTGTGAAATCTGAATGACTTTTCACATCAATTAGAGGACGTGGTTGGATTGCAGATGCACTGACCCAACAAGTCTGTGCTGATCCATCTGGGTGCCCCTCCTGCCCTTCCTTGCTCATGTTTCTTATTCATTCAAGGGATGTCAGTTGCTCAGCTGAGTCAGGAGTTAACTACCCTTCCCCAACTGCCCATGAGAAGGTGGCAATGAGCTGCTGTGAAGGTGACAGCTTGAGAGAGCAGGTAGTTGGTGGGTATGCGAGGTGAAATTCTGCCGGGAACAGAAAATCCCCTCCTCATCCCAACATCAGCTGACTGAACGGTTTGCCCCAAATACTAAGTGTGTTAACCTAACAAAAAAAATCCTGCAACCGCTGTGTCTGGGCCCAGATGGCAGGGCTTTGGGGGGAGCAGCAGACTGACCCAGGGCATGAGTACTGGGGTGAATACCTCCCCCACCCCCGCCCATTGAGAAGGAGAAGCAGAGGAGACAACCTTAAGGACGGTGATCACAGTGGCGGACCAGAAAGGTGCTTAGTGGCTGAAGGACACACACAAGTGGCAGACTTTTGGTGACTTGCTGGCAAAGAACCCACACAGGCTTCAGACTGCTGCCGACTTGAGTTCATAGAACTCACACCAACCTGTGGGCTACTGCTGGAGAGTGGGTCGTGTGAACCAGGATTTAAGAAGGTGCTGAACGGTTTTGTTTTGAATGTCTGAATAATGGTTTTTAATTCTCTCACTGGTCTGAGCTGGTTTTCACCTGGGAACAGGAGGCAATGGGTAGTGAAGTGTGGGTGCCATCTGCTGGTTATGATACCAACTACAAATAAATCGCACACAATAAACTGCAGTACACAAATGTGCTGAAGAAACCCAGCAGGTCATGCAGCATCTAGAGCTGCTGAGTAACGTGCTGAATTTCTCGAGCCTTTTTGTGTATTGCCCTCAGCTCCAACATCTGTGGGCCTTCTTGTTTATCACAGAATAAACTGCTGGAGGAATTCATGGCACACAGGAGACTGCAGATGTTGAAATCTGTAGCTAAACACAACCAGCTGGAGGAACTCAACAGCATCAGTGGGAGCCAACATCTTTTTATCGAGGCTGGGACTGTGTTTCCCTCCACGGATGCTGCCCAACTCACTGATCCTCCAAAAACTCGTGGTTTCTTTGCTCCCAAAATCCAGTATCTGCTTGAGTCTCCGAAAACTTTGTTCTACAAACCTTCAAAAGGTCCTGAAAGTTATTTTAAAAAAGCTGCAGGTCCAGGAAATCTGAAATTTAAAGATGTCCTGGGAAAACTCAGCAGACCAGGTATCATTTATGGAGATGAACAGTTACTGCTGAAAGACAAAGGGTCTCCAACCTGAAACATGAACTATTTCTCTCCCCACAGATGGAGCACAGATGAAGTTTCACTTCAAAATATTTACTGGGTTATGAAGGATTGCTCAGCAAGTTGAGGTTTTTGGCTTCACAGTGAAACAGTCTACAATAACAATTTGCATTCAGGGACCACCTTTAATGAAGGTGGGTGTTGAATTGGCAAGACTGCAAACAAAATCTGACAACAAGGGGCCACGTTAGACAATGTTGGGACCAAAGAGAGTGAGGCTTAGAGAAGCCCTTGTGATGGATTATGTTATATTTTATATTGTTATGGATATGTTTTAAAGGAGATAGATTGTGGTGTTTTTAGTTAGGACACAAACAGATACAAACACTTCTAAACAGATCTCATTTAAAATGCTGGAGCTCTGCTCAAGCCAGACAGTCCAGGCTCCAAGTGCCTTTGCACAGACTTTGAAGGATGCCTATAAGGACTTCACAAGTAGGTGTTAATTGGAATAATGGAGTATTGGTTTAGAAAGCAACAGAGGAACGGACTTGAAGATTAGGTCCGGTGCAACAGTCTGTCTGAATGCAGTTGGCTGTTTTAGGAAGGTCATGTCGTTTTGCAAGCAGAGAGAGAAAAACAGGATTTTCTCAGAGAGAGAGAGAGAGAGAATTCAGTTCTACAGTTCAGCAGCAGCAGGAGCTGGGACTAGAACATGACAAGCTGGCAAGCTTGTGGAAAACCCCAATTTTGAAGATGGGTTATGAGTTCTTAGTTCAGCCTGTTCAAAGCCCTTGTGGTCCATACAAGAGGAGATGGTTGGCTGCGTAATGTTTCACCTGAGATAAGGAAAACAGAAAGAAACTCTGTGGTGACCTGAAAGAAAGAGGTTATCATCTGAAAAACACTGATGGGGCAAGTTTCTTTGGCAAGACACTGAAGTGACTGATCAGAAGGAATCAGTTGTGGGTGTTCAAAGAGTAACAAATCTCTCTGAAAACTGACAAGAACCTTCCTGAGCGGTAACCATTTACCTTTCAAGCACCAAAGCCTGGTGAAATTCATAAATATTAAATTCTGTGCAGAGTGTAAGAATTGCCTGATAGCAGTGAACTGGAGGAGTGAGAAGTGAGATTGGACTGTGAATCAAAGAACTTTTCTGAACTTACACACATATTACATACACGTACGCTTAGAATTAGAAGGAGGTTAAGTTAGGTTAAGTTAATTCATAGTAATAAGTTAAAGTTTGATCTTGTTTTCATGTTTAAAGATAATTAAAAGCAACTTTTGTTTAAGTAACCATTTCCCTTGGTGAATTTCTATTGCTGCTGGGTTTGGGGGTCCTCTGGGCTCATAACACCCTTGAAGGGAGGAGAAAGATAAGTAACGCAGTTGAGAGATTTAAGAAAGCAGTTATGATACTAGAGAAGGGGTGGCCAAATTATGGCCCTCTGGCCAACTAACGTCCATATCCATTTTTAAGTGGCCCATTCAAACAGTCTCTAACAATAAATTGCACTCTGTGCACATTGCAGTTCCTAGTTTCAACTCTAGATGTTGCTGCCATTTTGAACAATACTAGACTGACCACTGCAATGTTACTCAATGAAAATCAATTTTAAAAAATCATTTACCTCAGTTGGTTAAACATGGCAGAACCAAAAGGAAGGAATATAGCAAGGGAGTGCTGAAAATTTCACGGTGTGAAAATGAATACTTTTTCACAGACATCAAGGAGAAGTGTGTTTGTTGGGTTTGTGCATTGCGTCATAATCATTAAGGTGGACACTCGGGCCATGAAGTATTCACTGAGAGTTGTGGAGGAATGTTGGAGATGGGCTCGTCCCTTCCTTGATCTGTTCTTATTTTGCACCAGCTTTTTTATTTTGCACTGCTTTTTGAATGAGAATTTTAAGGAGTTTTATTGTATTAATTTAAATTAAATTTAAGAGCAGCAGAGAGAGAAATGCCTCCTGTAATATAAGAAGACATCAATAAATGACTGTAATGTCAACAGTTAACTGTTCAGTAGAGTCATATAGTTATTTTGATAGAAAATGAATTTTCAATGGCACAGGGGTCTTCTAATCCAAAACACAGTTTTTCTTGTAATGTAACTGGTTGAAAATTGTCAGGCTTTATATTGTTTGGCCTGTAAATCCTTATATTTTTCTATGTGTGGCCCACAACCAAAAATGTTTGGCCACCCCTGTCCTAGAGAGCTACAACACAAGCCCTTAAGCTCACCGAGCCCTGACCATCAACCACCCCAATAATCTTACGCTGAACCCACATTTTATTTCCTCACGTTCTCATCAACACCCTTCAGACTCTACCCCATCATCGATATGCCAAGCGCAATTTACAGCAGCCAATTAACTTAATGAGCCAATGTCTTTGGGATGTGGGGAAAACCAGGGCACCTGGAGGAACCTCACATGGCCACAGGGAGAATGTGCAGTGGTACCCATAATTCCTGCATTTGCCCTGGCAGCCAGGGGTGGAATGAGTGACTTCAGCAACGATAAGGAGCTGGAACTGAGACATAATGTCAGAGACCCAGGGGTTGAAGATTCAGAGGTGAAAACCGCAGAGGGATTTGAAACAAGCAAAATGTTAAAATGGAGCCCAAACATAACCAGGAGTCAAGCCAATGAGAATTGGTTCGAGTTAGGACCAGGGAGTAAAGGTTAAAATAACCAGAAGGATATAAAACGCTTATCAAAAGAATCAAGGATGAATTGATGCAAAGCCAAATCACCTGAGATGAATCTGGATTCATGGTGGGACTGAAACAAATTAAACAAATACTTAAAGACAATGAAGGAAGAGCAAGTAAACTGGTGTGATAGTACAGATTCTATCACCAATGTGTATATGTACAGATGGTAGTGTAGGACGACTGTGATTGGCTGAGAGTGTAGCCACACCTACTCACAGGTCTTAAAGGATTGCTCCTAGCCAGACCAGGTCATTCTGGTGACATGTGATATGCTCCAGTCTTCTAGTTAATAAAAGCCTTGGTTTGGATCAACAAGTCTTTGGTTCTTTCGACGCGCTCTACAACTGGATTGTGAGAACCTGTATCTTCAAGCAGAAACATTTGTTCTGTTTCTCTTCCCACAGATGGTACCTGATCTGTTGAAAATTTCCAGCGTTTTTTTTTATTGTAGATTTTAAGCAGTGGCAAATTTTTCTATTTTAATTTCATTAACTGGATTTTGCTCTGCAACTGAACTGGAGTTGACTCTGACAGGTCAAAGGTGTTGTGACATTTTACAAAGGTCTCTGACCCTTTGGAACGTCGGTTGTCACCATATGACTGGCCATTGAGACTCAGGACTCTGCTTGGTGGTAAATGTTCCTTTGCAAGAGCACAGTCCTATTCCCGGTATTCAGTGCTATGGCCTCTAATCACTGTCGGTTTATGGCCAGTCCATGCAACAATCTCCAAATTTCAACCAAATAATATGGTCCTAGGCAAATGAATTAATGTGCAGCCTTTTAACAAATGATTAATCACTATTTCTATCTGTGAGATGAAGTACTTGAGGCTGAATTCAGTTGTTTTCATTGTGCTGTGCTGGATTGCCTTGTGTTAATATCTGATACACTTTAAAGCCACAGATGCCAGGCCACAGCTGGAATCGTCATTCATTTCACACTGTCTGCTGTAAATTGGAGAGGGTGCCGAGAGGATTTTCCAGGATGCTGCCTGGATTGGAGGACATGGCTTATGAAGAGAGGTTGAACAAGTTCGGATTTTTTTCTTTGGAGCAACGGAGGACGAGAGGGGATTTAACAGACGTGTATGCATTAGAAAGGCAAAGATAAGGCCGACAGCCAGCACCTTTTTCCCAGGATGGTAATGGCCAATACTAGAGGACATCTGTTTAAGGCAGGGGTGGCCAACCTTTTGCATTCCATGCGTCAATATTTTCATGCACGGGTTCAGATACGCCATATAACTCTTGTACCCCCAGTCAATTCTTGAAAAAAAAGTTAATACTGCCATATTTAGCATTTTACATGATATATTGATTTAATATAAAAACAAGATAAACATTACTTACCTTCATTTGAGTCTGTTAAATGTTTAGAGTTAAATTAGTTACTGAGAACAGCAGAGAATTCTTCAAATTTGAATCAGACAGTCTCGACCTCGTTTTGTTTTTAATCAATTTCTTGGCTGAAAATGTTCGTTCACTTCTGAAACAATAATTATAACTCTGGGCAAATTTTCTTAGTTCTGGAAAATGTTCACAGGGCAATTATCGCCAGAAATTAATCAAGTCAGATCATTTGGGACTGAGGGAAGCTCATCAAATTTCATGTTCTGAGTTGCCCGTGGGTAAGATGGTGTCGACCTCGTAAGATGACCACCCTCCTTCCTCCTCCTCCATTTGAAATTGGGTCATGGCAAGATAGCCGCCGAGCCTTTTCACGCCATTTCCTCACTGCCACCCCCCGTCGGCATGTTACGCAGCAAGTGGGTTCAGGTGAATTCGGGGCAGGCAGCCTGGGGCTGGAATCAGATTTGGGAGCGATGCAGACTATGGACTTCCCCGGGCTTCTCCTCGTGTGGCAAACCCTCACCCAATGCCATTTTCTTGCCACAGATGGAGCAAACAGAGTCTTTAGCCAGGAAATGAGATTGGGGTGATGGCTCTTGCCACAGAGAAAGCACTCCCTAGCATGGGAAGCAGCTGGTCCTTGGAAGGGGTCACCTGGGTGAGCGAGCTCGCTAGTTTTGAGGTCATTGTTCTCGAGCTTGGCCTGTTCCATCAACTTAGCCAGTTCAACGTGGCTCACCAGGTCCTTCTTACCCAACTCAAGCAGTCACTGTCTCATGTTCCTTGAGCAGACCCCTGCGACTAGAGTATCCTGGATCTGTTCTTCCTCACGAACACGGCCCATAGCCGTTTCATATCTGCACTTCTTGGCAAGCATCCACAGATCCAGCAGGTAATCATCGATGGTCTTTCCTGGCCATTGTCGAAGTAGAGCGAGTCGGTGCCTCGCTGAGACCTCGTTTTGTGACTTCAGGAACTGATCCTTCAAAACCTCGATGGCAGTGTCATGAGTAGTGCAGTCCCTGATGACTGCGTACCCTTTAATTCCTACCTCGGAAACGAGTGCGGGCCTCCTGAGTTCATCAGTGTGGAAGACGTCTCTGCTCGCATTCAGGTAGGCCTGGAACCAGTCTAGCCAGTACGTGAACTCTTCAGCCGCGTCAGGGGACAGAGAGTCTATCAGCAGCGTACCTGGCTTGAGTAGCGCTTCCATCTTCCAGGGACTGAGCTAATAAAGTTGTAGCGTGAATAAAAGCTCTCACGACTGGAAGGAGAATACACGCTTTATTTGCTTATAACTGAGGGTAGGGTCTTACAGTAGTTTTCAGAAAGGTTCAGGAATTAGGTGGGAAACCATGGGTAGATGAGGGGAGAGCCAGCCTTCAGTATAACACATCACTAGTGAATCTCAGTTCACTGCAGAGGTGAACATTTTTAACGTCAACTTGAGTGCATTGATATCATTTACTAAGGTAGGAAACAATTTGTTCTTGCCCTGAAATTTCAAATTTGGTAACAGCAACTAAAAATGCTAAATCAGATAACCAAATGTTATCACATAAAAGGACTCTTTCCTCAGGCAGCTCATTTTTCTCTTCTACAAAATTATGAACAGTATTTTTCAGTTTCCAAAATCTACTCAGAACCTGTCCTCTTGAAAACCAGCGCACCTCACAACGAAGGAGGAGGTCACCATATTCCAAATCTAACATTTCACAATATTCTCTAAACTCTCGTCTGTTTAATCCTCTTGCTCTAATTTCATTCACTCATTTCACAACCAGTAACATGCTGCAAATTTAAAGTTTTGCCACACAGTGATTTGATGCATAATGCAGTGATATTTTAGTAGAGGATGATCTAAAAAGTTCTCAAGCAAAGTTGCAGTCCCAGTGACTTTGATGGCACTCCGTCAGTACTAACACTGATGAATTTACTAGAATCTAGTTGCAGATCTTCTAGGCTGATTTTACTTTGTCAAATACATCTGATCCTCCTGTTTTTCCATGAAACGACTCAAGACCATTAAGTTCTTCAAAGACGCTAAAATTATCATCAATTCCTCTTATAAAAATGCTTAACTGGGCAACATCACACATGACAGCAGATTCGTCCAAAGCTATAGAAAAGAAAGTACAAGCATGGATAAGATCTTTCAGTTGCTCAGGTACATCATGAGAGAGTTCTTCGGTGTGTCTCGTATCTGTTTGCTTTCACCTACTTTCGATATTTTTATCACCAAGACATCTTACATATATTTGGAGACCAGGCTTAACAATTTCTTCTCCATCAGAGAAAGACTTTTGTTTTTTGCCCAATGCTAAACCAATTTCGTAGGACGCTTCTGTCATCACCAAACTTTTCACAACTTCTTTTAACAAATATATTTTGTCTTCTTTTGATTTATTTGTTTTTCTTAACCACATATTCTTTCCATAACTCAGACACATGCACTAGCTTCAGTTTTCCTTCTATATCACTTTCTGCTTTACTTCTGCTCATTTTATTTTGCAATGTGATGGGGAATTGAACGTAAAAACAAGGCTTAATTTTTGAAAAAGTACCAAAGTGCAGATGTTCACAAAAGACGAAGAAAGGACAACTCCGTGTCACACTAGTGTCAATTATGAACTGACTGGCAGAAACCTGTGGCACACTGTTGGTGCAGCTGCCTGGCGCCTCAGGATCAAGCAATTATCAAACATATTGAACAGTAGAACAAAAGTCCTTCTTTCCTAGTTAGACTCATTGAACATTTTTTTAAAATTGAAAACATAAGGAAGATAACATTGCTAAAAGATGTGCATAAAATAATAAAATTGCTAAAAATAATTGCTAAGTTTTAAAAAACACACAAATGCTGGAGAAACTCGGCAGGTCAAACAGTGCCTTTATGTAGCAAAGGTGAAGATACATCACCAACCCATTTTTACCCATTGCTAAGTTTTAGATTTATTCTCAGTAAAACCCATTTCTCGCTCTAAGCTACTTGAATTCCTGTTATAGATTATTTTTCTACATATCGGTTTTTCGTTAATACATTTTGTATGAGTAGGATTACCTTCTTTACAGTTATCACTGGGATAGAATTCCTCACTTCTAATCATCCCATGCATCACAGGTTGGACATTCCTGGTTTAAGGTGAGTGGAGTAAAGTTCTGGGAAGTTGTCAGAGATACCATTTTATACAGAGAGTGGTGGGTGCCTGGGGTTGGTGGTGGAGGCTGCTACAATAAAGACATTTAAAAGTCTCTTAGATACATGCTATAAGATAAAATGTTATAAACTGTGATGCTGGGGAGGGTTAAAATGATTATGGAGGAGGTTTACATGGGACAATGCAATATTGTTGGCTGAAAGCCCTGGACTGTGTTGTTCTATTCTAAAGTGTTGTAACTGAGTAAGTCAGGCAGCATCTGTGGTGGGGGAAAAAAAACAGGTAATGTCTTAAGTATGAGATCCTTTGACAAGAGCTCGAATAAAGGGTTCCAGATCTGAAGTGCTGACTCTCTCAATCTCTCTCTCTCTTTTTTTTTCGAAACTTTATTTATTAATTTTAACGTATGAAGAAAGTAAGTAATTCTCGTACAGAAAAAATACAAAATAAAGTAATACAAGTACAAAGTAACATAGTTAATACAATACCAATCTCGGCATCTCCCCCTAACAACTAAAAACTAAGACTAAAAAAAACCTATTTTTAACCCCTAAACCCCCCCTCCCCACCCCCACGATAAAGAGTGAATACTATTAGTATAATAAAAAAAATAAAAAATATATATCTTAAAAAAAAGATCGATATATATAAAAAAAAACAAAAAAAAATATTAATTAAGTATTAATTACTTAATCACGCTCTCTCTTTTACTAGCTCTCTCTATCTCTTTATCTTGTGCTCTCTCTCTCTTCCCCTATTCCCCACTGCCCCTCCCACCATCCCACTCCCTAATTCCCACCCTCTCTCTGTCTTTCTCTCTCTCTATCTCTCAGGCCAGGGAAAGACTATTGTCTCATCCGAAAGATAGCGGTGCAGCACTTCCTCAGTCCTCCTAATGATGTTTCAGCCTAAATGTGGATGTACAGCTGTCTGGGATAAAACTTGACTCCTCATCCTTCTCTCTATGCCATCCTCTGAGTTACAGGACTGGAATATCCTTGATGGCATGAGATAAACACAAATTGTTTTGCCTCATGTAGCCTACGTGTTTGAAATTGTGAGGGAAGAGCGAGGGGTCCAATCAGGTTACTGATCAAGATGTATCAATGAACAGAGAAACCCAACCCTGCACAACGCGAAAACTGTCCCAAAAAATCCTGTGTTCTCTTAAAAGATCCAGTAATCACAGAGCAGTGAGAGTGAGGGCAGTATGTGTAAGAGTGCCTTACATACATAGAAAACCTAAGTGCTAGTGTGTGGAGAAGGATGCAAGGGGACTTATCCCCAGCAGCAGTGTGACAGGGGACTCTCCGATCTATGGGCTGTTCCTGGGGATGCGCACAGTGTCAGACATCCAGAACTGCTGGAAGACCATCATCTCAGTGAAGGACTCATTTTGGTCTGCCTGAAACCTGTTGGTCTTTCAGCACATGGAAATTTTGGTGAAGCAATGCTGCCAACTGACAATTACCAGGCTGCAGGCGTACATGCTAAGGGACGCACAGAGATTTGGCGCACCCAATGCGAGGGCAATGTGGGGAAGGATCACAGTCTAGCGTCTTCCCATTACTGGGCATTGAGGGGCTGAGACCAAAGGGAAATCCTTCAAACAACAGAGGGGGAAGTAGTGGCATGGTACCACTGGGGTGGTAATGGTGTATTTAGAGAAGAAACATAACAATGTACATTGATGGAAATGTATAGATATGATTGGCATTATGGGTGTGAAAAGACATTTTTAAAAATAATTTATTGTGAATAAAGTCTATTCTTGGAAAAGGAAAAAAAGGTGAAAGGGCATAAGTGTCAAAATAACTATCAAATCCAAGCAAGGAGCTGTGGCCAGTCAATAGAATCAAAAAGCATGAGCAATAGGGAGACAATTTTGGGTTGTTTTCTCTTGAGTTTCGAAGGCTGAGGGGGAGACATGATCAAAGTTTATGAAATTATGAGAGGCATTGATAGGGTGAACAGTCAAAATCTCTCTCCCGGTTTAAAATTGTCAGATATAGATGATGCACATTTAAGTTGCAGAGTGGAGATTAAAGGAGATCTGTGAGGCAAGTGGTGAGTGCATGGAATGGGCTGTCAGGGATAGTAGTGGAGGCAGAAATGACATTCGTCTTTTAAGAGATTGCTAGATAGACTCATGAATATGTAGGGAAGAGAAGAACATGGATCGAATGCAAGCAGAAGAGATTTAGTTTGATTCAGACACCACATGTTTGGTACAGACATGTGGACCAAAGGGCCTGTTCTTGTGTTGTACTGTTCTATGTTCCATGAATTGAGGCAGAATAAGTAGCAAATATTGAGTGGCTGACAAAGGATCAAAAATTAAAAGGGTGGAGTGGTGAACTGAGCAAAGAAGCAGTGGATTGAATCTGAGGGGCATTTGATAGCTGTACTTGGAGCATAATGAGTTAAACGCCAACCTTTTACCACCATACACCTGGTTCCGGGACTTGATGAAATGGTAGAGGCATGTGACACCCAGGTGGCAGAGGGATTCGTGGAGTTCCTGCAGTTGGTCGTCCTGGGCCAACGCACAGGTTCGGGATAGGGCTTTGGGGGAGTCATTGAACTTCCCTGGTCAGTGCTGGATGTTGCAAGCTCGACTCTCCAGCACAAAATCTTGCCATTTTGATCTTGCCTTTGTGAGTGATGCTGAACATGAACGCCACTGCATGCTGGTCGGTCAGGAGGGTGAATCTCCTGCCTGCCAGGTATTGACGCCAGTGGTGGACTGCTTCCACGATCGCTTGGCCTCCTTTTCAATGGTGGAATGCCCGAGCTTGGAGCCATGGAGGGTTCTTGAGAAGAAGGCGATGGGTTACCCCTCCTGGTTAAGGGTGGTGGCAAGGGCCACATCAGAGGCATCACCTGGAATGGGGAGTCCTCATCCACAGCATGCATCGTGGCGTCTGCCTGATGCAGGTAAGGGCTGCCTGTGCCTCGGGTGGGAGGGGAAAGGTGGTGGCCTGGGTCAGTGGGCAGACCTTGTCCGAGAAGCGGGGAACCCACTGGGAGTAGTAAGAGGCTGAGGCACCTGCGGAGGGCCTTGAGTGTGTGTGGGAGGGGTAGCTCCATTAATGGTGCATGCGCTCTGGATCGGGGCCGGTGACACCATGTGCCACAATATACCCCAGGATGATGAGGTGGGTGGTGCTGAACACACACTTCTCCTTGTTATATGTGAGGTTCAGCTCCTCAACCGTCTGGAGAAATCTCCCCAGGCTGGCATTGTGGTCCTGCTGGTCGTGGCCGCAGATGGTGACATTGTCCAAATATGGGAAGGTTGCTCTCAGCATGTGCCGGTTTACCATGCGGTCCATTTTGCGCTGACTGTTAATAGCAATATCCATCATGGAGCGCCCAAGGCAGTGTGGGATGTCTCTCTTTAGTGTAGTGGCTGCTAGGACCATCTCGGGGTCCGAGTTGCTGCTCCCTGACGGTCAAGGCGAGTGGCGGCCAATGGCATCCTTTGCAGGTGTAGGATGCGTCGGTGGAGGTGAATGATGGTCGGTGGTGTCTGCAGGCTTGGGGTGCTTCAGGAGGGCGGTCTGGTCAGCGCCCATGTTGACTATATCATCATCGTCATTGTCGTATTTGCTCTGTTCTTGGTGGGAGGTAGGGCTGTGCGCTGGGTCGGGCCGATAGGCCCAAGATGGTGGCGGTGCCCTGTGGGTGCTTGTGGTGGCACCATGGCTGGCTGGTTCTACCCATTGATCACGCTGCCTGCTTGGTGGGAGGTGACGTTGTCGTGCTCTGCATCGGAGGATGTGATGTCATCTGTGGCGGCAGAAGTGACATCTTCGCTGGCCTTGGCTGGTGAGGCTTTGGGAAGGGGAGCGCTCATGGCGAGCATGCAGTGGTAATACCCGTCAGGGCCAGAACTGGGGCTGGTGAGGAGGACGGAAGTCACTGGGCGGGTAATGGTGGCGCCCTGCCCTCACACGTGGCAGGTGATCGTAGAGGGCTGCTGAGCTGCTGGCGGGCCTTGAGAGGCATATTTTTGCATAGGCCTTTCTTGCCACTTTGTGAACAGAACTCGTTTCTTGCTGGGCAGTTTTGGCGCGACTGTCAATCTGACCCACACCGGGACCCACAGTGCATTCATCTACCAGCAGCCCTGTTGTCTGGGCTGTTCACATGGAGGCTTGGGGAAGTTGGGAAATGAAGACTTTGGCATGGAAGGCTGCAACCTCCAAGGAGCAGATAACCTCTATAGTTTGGGCCAGGGAGTAGATACTGTCTTCTAGTAACTTCTGGCGAGGGGCTCTCGAGCCCAGACCTCAAACACAGGCATCCCTGACCAATCTCTCGACTTCCTTTTCATTCATCCCGGGCTCTGCCAGACACAGCGAGCTTACGCAGGGCTCCCAGGTAGGCTTCGGCTGTCTCACCTGGCTGCTGGGCCTGAATACTCAGGAGGTATCTGGCGTAGACCACTTTCGTTGGGACTTGTACATGTCCTCCAGGGTAGCCATCGATTCCAGGCACCCTGTACAGTCTTGGAGGGCCTGGAGGCATGGGGACCCAACTTCATGTGGAGTACCACGAGTTTCTTCTGATCCGTGTTTACCACACATTTGCCTGGATGACTGCCTCGACCGCGTGCCTCCAGATTTCAAAGTGTGCTTGGGCTTCCGCATGGCGAAGGTCGATCTCTAGGCTCCCGACATTTAGGACCTTTTCCATAACAGGTCTAAATTTTTAAATGAATAAATTGTGATGCACTGCTGCAGCAGTGAGCAGACACAAAACTCGAGAAAGACTGTACAACAGGCTTTATTCAGTTAAAAATCTCTGCTACAGTGGTAGCTGTACTGGTGACTCCTGAGTGACTGGCTCAGGAGGGGCCAGCACAGGATTATATCCCGGGTGGTTGATTGACAGCTGGCCGGGTGTGGTCTGTCCTCCAGAGGTCTTCCTGCAGGTACAGAGATCACCTTCTGCAGTAGGCTAGTGGTGTATCACCACAGGCCTCTCCTTAGTTTATGGTGTAGAGGACTGTGTTTGAAGGAGTCTCAGGACTAATTTGAGATTAACATTTTTTAACCAATGGTATGATGGCGTCTGGAGAATAGACAGGTAAGTGCGATGAAATCTCAGATCAACTCTGGTATTAATTTGGGCAAGATGCTGGAGAGGCAAATGCGATCCTTAATTCCTGTGTTCCAAGTTATTGGCTTCCTTGTAAGTGCCCAGTTATAAGAACAGTGCATTATGTGGGTGTGATAGTACAGAACAATGTATGACCAATGTACATAGTGTATATAGTTACTGTATCTAGACGGTACTTACAGCGATTGGCTGAGAGCTAAGCCACGCCTATTGTCTGGGCCTTAAAGGGTTGTGTCCCTAGCCAGGTCGGATCATTCCGGACTGGTCGGCCACCTGTGAAGAGCTCCTGTCTTTTGCTAATAAAAGCCTTGGTTTGGATCAACAAATCTTTGGTTCTTACGACGAGCTCTACAATTTTATTAGCAAAAATAATTTTTTTTGAAAGGGATGGAGCGTTTAACTCGGCCAGAAAAACTTGATATCGACCCACAGTCAGCTATAGCCTTCAAAGCCTTTAAGTTCTGGCTGCTGAACTTTGAAAACTTCCTGAGATTCATTGAGGTGGAGGAGGATAACCAGCGTCTAACAGCATTGCTGTCTATGGTGTCCTTGAGAGTCTACGAGAACATCCAGGATGAGACCACTTACACCGCAGCCATAAAGGTACTGAAAGAACTGTATAATCAACCGGTGAACAGAGTTCATGCCAGGCTCGTGCTTGCATCGAGGAAACAACAGCCCGGCAAGTCCAGCAGGGCATATTTACAAGTATTAAAGGCGTTGGGCAAGGACAAAACTGCTGCCGAGATCACAAACGATCTCGTCCGGGATGCCTATGTGGCCGGGCTCCGATCGAACGAAGTGAGGCTGCACTTGCTCGAGCAAGGGGTAGAAAAACTAGAGGATGTGGCCCGGATTGCAATCACAATGGAGGATGCAGCCTTAAAGTCCACCGAGTTCTCTAGGGACTGGACCCCTCGTTCTGATGTGAGTAAAGTGCCCTTCTACCCTACCACCCCCCGAGATACTGACGGCCTGTCGGCTGCTGCTACCCTGCCCCGTGCGAACCCAAAATGTTATTTCTGCGGGAGGGACAAGCACAGCAGGTCCCAGTGCCCAGCAAGAAAAGCCAGGTGCCAGAAGTGCCTTAAAAATGGCCACTTTGCTGCAGTCTGTAGGTCTGAAATGGCCGCCAGCAAACACAGTGCCTCGTGTGAAGCCCAATCGCCGCTATCCCATTCAAACTCTTCTTCCCCAGAGCTCTCGTCCAATGAGAGCGAGGGCTCCCCTGCACGGCAACGCCTGACGTCACGGAGACGCCAAACCCGGAAGGGGCAGCCCACCCTCGCGACCATGGTGTTGGCCCACCTCTCGCCCTAGTGCGGAACACTCGACCCGGCCTCGGTCCCGACTGTGGCAACCGCTGCTGCTGCCACCGCCACAGCCACCCCCGCAGCCAACCAGGTACTCGCCCTAGCGTCCATCGCCAATGACCGCCGGGGCCCGACCGCCGCGACCAACGACCTACTCACTGCCAACTGCGAGCAACTACAAACCCCAATTCCATCCACAGTGACAGGGGGTCCTCAATCATGAGCGCGGAGCTGCAACAGTACCTTCTGGAGTGTGGTATCGCTTCAAGCAGGACCACGAGCTATAACCCACGCGGTAATGGCCAGGTCGAGAGGGAGAATGCACCATATGGAGAGCGGTTACACTGGCTCTCCGGTCTAAAGGTTTCCCCACCTCTCACTGGCAGGAGGTTCTCACTAGTGCCTTACACACCATCCGCTCCCTCCTATGTACTGCAACAAATGCCACCCCCCACGAAAGGATGTTCCTTTTCCCGAGGAAATCCGAATCAGGAACCACTGTACTGGCATGGCTCACCGTCCCTGGCCCCATCCTTTAGCGACGCCACGTCTGGCACTCAAAGAATGACCCCTTGGTCGACCAAGTGACTCTACTCCACACGAACCCACATTACGCCTACGTTGAGTTCCCAGACGGGCGGGAGGACACTGTTTCAATGCTGGACCTAGCTCAGAACGCGGTAGACCCAGCAAACCCCCCAACCCAACCTTCCCCAACTCTCTATTCCCCAGGCCCCTTGCCGCAACAGAAGGACCAACAGCACCCCAACGACCCGGGCCACCCTGCCGACAACACGACTGGGGAATTGAGCGACGGAGCAGTCGCACCTGACGAGCCCGCTGGCGAAACCACTCCAGCGACCCCAATCCCGGCACCACGGCAGTCACGCTGGATGGTCAGACCCCCTGACCGCTACAGTCCTTGACCTACCCCTTCCTTTCATTCTTTCCATCGTTTTTGTTTTTTTTTCCAGGGTCAGTTCTCCAAGAAGGGGTGAATATGATAGTACAGATCTATCACCAATGTACATAGTGTATATAGTTACTGTATCTAGACTGTGCTTACAGCGATTGGCTGAGAGCTAAGCCACGCCTATTGTCTGGGCCTTAAAGGGTTGTGTCCCTAGCCAGGTCGGATCATTCCGGACTGGTCGGCTACCTGTGCAGAGCTCCTGTCTTTTGCTAATAAAAGCCTTGGTTTGGATCAACAAGTCTTTGGTTCTTTCGACGAGCTCTACAGTGGGCAAGATGGTTCAGAGACTGGCTATGATTAGGTGCATTTTCTAGGCTAGATATCATGCTTAGTGATTATTTATTATCGTTTTGGACTCTAGTTTTGAGGAAGAGTTGGTGAGATGTTCAGGTGCTCTGGAGAATGTCAACCTTTCAAAACAACGTTACTGAAAATGTACCTATTAGTTGTGCAATTTTAGTGGAATTTTAATATGTATAATAAAAACAAATTTCTGGAAGTACTCAGCAGTTTAGGCATTTTTTCAAGAAAAGAGAAACAGGGCGAGTGCTTCATTTAGAAGACCCTTTTTCCCCTTTATTTCAGATTTACAGTATCTGCGATTTCCTGATTTTCATTTATTATCTATAAACATACAGTGCCTTCAGCTTTTGTCCTACATTGTAAAAGAAACTAAAAATGGAGAATAGTTCATGAACTCTGGGGAACATTCTGCTGTGATGGGTTGTGTTTTACCATCTGCTCAGGCCACCTTCCAACCTAACGAAGAAATATTTCAGGGTTCCTGAAATCATCATCATTTGGTCTAAACTTTGGAACTAGACATTTCATCAGAAGTTTAAGCCGCCTTCACCTACTCAAGTGGGATTTGAGGTTAGAGGTGGCCATTAGATGTACAGGTGACTGAATGAAAATATTAATAAAGTTGTCAGAATCATCTAATTCATTAATTCTTGCAATTAATTTTTCAGGCCACACTTCAAAAGCACTTTGTTTGCTATGAATCATTTGGGAAGTTCTGAAAGGAATGCACAAAGTCCTGTGCAATCAAACAGTCTTGTTTCTGTCAGATTATTTTGAGAGTGTACACCAATATTTATCATCTAATTTGTGAATGATGTGATTTAATTTTCCCCCTTTCCAATTATTTGGTTTGTTTCTGATTGAAAGACAGGCGAGAGGTGAGGCTTGAACTAGAGAGGTGGATGGACATGACAAACCAAGAAAAGATGTGTGTCATATGAAAAGTTGATGATTGAAGGGGACCATCTTACAATGAAACTAGGTCCATTTTTGCTTTTGCAACCTCCCTTGACATACCTGAGGCTTCATGCTTTGACAACAGGTGTCATTGAACATAGCAAATGACACAGGTCATCAGGGTGGTAGGGAAGGCACTTGGCACTCTGCTCCATGGCATTAAAGTACAAAAACTGAGATGTCATGCGACATCTGTACAACATATTGAATGGGCTACATCTGGATTGTTTCGTGCAGTTCTGGTCACCCAGGTTCCAGAAGGTTGTCGTTAAGCTGCAAAGTGTGCAGAAGTAATTCACTAGGATGTTTATCAGAAGCTTGGGTTTCAAGGAGAGGGTGAGACATTTTTTCCCTGGAACAGAGAAGTCTGAGGAATTATATATCAGCAATATACAAAATCACGAGGAGCTTATACAAAATGAATGATTACAATCTTTTTCCCCAGAGTATGAGAGTCCAAGAGTAGGGAAAGAATTAAATGGGCCTGAGGGGCAGGTATTTCACACAGAGGGTGATAGGTACAGTATATGGAATAAACTCCCAGAGGAAGCTATAGAGATGGATACATTTAGAAGAACTTTAGACAGGTACTTTGATAGGAGAGGTTTCCCAAACACAGGGAAATTGGACTAACTCAGATGGATAACCTAGTTGATATGGTCAAGTTTGGATGAAAGTCTGCTTCCATTCTATCTAATATAACTCTTACTTCTGAATTACTTCATAAACTGCTCCCCGTTTACCAAGGAAGATGTGAGAATCATCAATCTGCTTGATATTGCCTTCATGGAAATTACGTTGTACAATTGTAATCCAAAATATCTTTTATTGTGGTCTGTTTGTTGAATTTACATTGTAATTGGAATTGATACTGCAATATCACTGATTGGTGTTCATTATTTCCATCAATTAATATGAAGGTACTTCTTCAGAGCCACCATTTACCCCTGGTGAACATACATTTTTCTAGCAAGCTTTTATTGATGAGAGACAAGCAGTTCCAGGAAACGAAGGAAAAAAAACTGCAGCCTGTCTGTTTGTACAGGTCACGAGACAGACTCTGGTGTTAGGTTGTTGAGATTTGGCAGCAACCAAGGGTCTGGGTGCTGGCTACCACCTGAAATGTGAGTTACTATTACATGACCCAGTTCATTTTCATTTGAGTGGGACTGTCACTTTAAGAGAATAAATCAAGCTGCAAGTTTTGGAGAATGACTGTGGGCTGATAGGCTGGGGACAGCGTGTTCTCAAATTCACAACTTCTGAAGAGAGAGGAAGGCCCTGGGACACTGGTACAGAGACCATGTGACCAACATATTAAATAAACAGTACACTGTTTTATTGGGTCGATTTTAAGGAAGGAGCACAAGAGCATAGCTCCTTGAGGAATACTGTGCTGAAGTGGCTTCGTGTGGCCAAAGGAAAGGTCACTTTTGAAGGGGACTTGTTGAATCCCATCGTGGAAAAAGGGAACTTGTTGAATCTCATTGTGGCAAAGGAAGATTCACTTCTGAAGGGAATTATTGAACCCCACCGAGGCTGAAAGAAAAGTTCATTTGAACTAATCCATATATGGGTTCTGGAAGCAGAAGAAATACTGCATTTGGATCATGACCATTGTGAAGATCACTTTGGACTGACCTGTGAAAGGGTTCTGGAAACTTTGTAAAATCCGCTCACTTTGTTTCCCGTAGAAAAGGAAAAGACGAGTTTTGACTACCACTCCTCTGAAAGGACATTTCTTGGGAAGCAACTCGACAAGGATTTAGTGAGTTTACAACATTCTGTCATTCCAGTCTCTCCCACCTCATTCATAAACACTTCTGAGCTTCAACTTAAGAGTCTTTGTATCAACACTGGACTTCTGAGATTGGATTTTCAATTGATGTTCCAGAATTGGGCCTGAAATGTAATGGTTTGGGATATTTTTTACACACACACACACACACACACACACACACACACACACACACACACACAAGTATAGTTGCATATGCGCATAGCTAAAAACTAAATGCTGGAGGAACTCATTGAGTCAGGCAGCATCTATGGAGGCATTCATATCATCTAGATTACTGCTCAAAACTCTGCACCAGCACTGAACCAAAATCTTGACTATCCTTCTTCCTCACAGATGGTTGTTGTCCTATTGAGTTTCTACGTTAAAGGATTCCAATCCAAAAGACATTGACTGACATTTCTACACATGGTGGTTTCCTGACCTATTGAGTTCTTCCATTGCTTGCTCAAATTCCTCCAGCAGTTTGATTTTAGCTGCAGATTCCAGCATCTATAGTCTTCAATGCCTAACCATTCCAGGTATTGTCTAGTAAGCTCCTTCGGACTGTTCCCAGGCATTTACAACATTCCACTGCTGAACATGGGGTGCAACCATGTCTAAATTCCCAGGCAATGGGAGACAACCTGCTTCCGCTGTCACTCCAGGATATTGTGATGTCTCAGCATCTCGGGGCTGGGGTTGGCTGCAGATTGTTTTTGAGAATGGGTGAGGTGGACTGGGGGAGTGTGTTGGTGGTTGGGGGGTGGGGAAGTGTGTTATGAGGACTAGGGAGCTGTGGGAATTTGTTGAGGGTGGGGTGTGTGTTGTGGTGGGCTGGGGGAGTTTGTTGGGGTGGGGGACTGGGGCAGTGTGTTGGGGTGGGGACTGGGTGAGTATGTTGAGGATGAGGGGGCAGGGGCAGTGTGTTGGCTGGAGGTCTGGGTGAGCGTGTGAAGGGTGAAGGGGCAGGGGCAGTGTGTGGGGGGGGGGGTCTGGCTGTGTGCGTGTTGAGGGTGCGGAGGTGTCTGGAAGGTGTTTGGGGCGGCCCCTTTAAGGCGCGCTTGATTGACAGATTCCGCTCCCAGACGGAGACGACCCGCGCGCTCCCGCCGCTCAGCGCGTGCGCGCGCCCGCCCGCCGACCCGCGAGCCGCGGCGCTTGAAGAATCCGGAGGCGGGGGCAGGTACCGTGAACGGGTCACGGCGGGGGGAAGGGAGCCTGCGGCGGCGGTGGCGTCCCGGCCGGGGGTGGGGAGTGGGGCAAGTGTAGGGTGGGGTGGGATGGGATGGGGGAGGGGGGGGTTAATCTGTAGGGGCCGCGGCTTTTGCTCGAACCTTCCTCCACAACAACAGCCACTGGGCTCCCCCCCCCCCCCCCCCCGTTAATGGAGGGGAGGGGGCAGCCGCTCCGGCCGGTCCGCACGCCTGGCCGGTGAGGGGGAAGCACGCAGCCGGCCTGCTGCTCGGAGCGAGCCCGGAGCCGGCTTGGCTTTGTTCCATCAGGCTCTAGGCCCGGGCCCGGGCCGGCCAGGCCGCCACAATGACCCCGGCCTCCGCACCCCCCACTGGGCCGGGGAGCGCCGCGCTGCCCTCAGTGTATCGGGGCTTGCCCGGCGGCCCCATGCTCTGGACACCGACCTTCTCCTGAGCTTTCACAACAGATGCAGGGGAAGTTATTCTAAGTAGATCGGGTTTGCCCGTGTTATTTATAGTCGCGTTGCAAGCATTTGATTTGTCTTTGAGGTGTATATTTATTGCCCTTGTCTCATTCTGCTAACATCACAACACTTTGCCTGTGTGTAACTCTAACATTTCAAACTCTCTCTCTCTTCCTTCTCTCTCTCCCCTACTCCTTCGAATTAATTCTGGACTTGGGCATTTTTATTTGTTTTGTTCAAATGCTCCATAAATTATTTTGCATTGGATTTTGCATGATATTGCCTCAGTGAATTAGCACAGTGAGCAACAGATTTTTAAATAATAAAATGTGGCACTTCAGCACAAGTAGATGATGGTGGCTTAAGTACATAGATAATTAACAATGGCACATGCACTGTAAATGACTGTCATCATTCCAATGAATGTTACTTTGGCATTTAGTGAATTGTTACTTCATATGTATTTTAATCTCGATTGGGAAATTGTAATAAAATTTGTGTGTGTAGTTGAGTGGTGTTTGAGTTTGCGTTAAGCACTTGCCCTCATTCTATCTGATCATTGTGTCTGAAATTGAGGTTTCTTTGTAAGAAAGGTTCTCTTAACATGAGAGAATAAAAATGTACTTGAAATTTTGTGATTACAGCCTTTGCCTTTTATTTGCATCAAATCAAAGCTTGTAATCATTTAAAACTTTCTTAATGCCTCATCCCCACATGATAAGAGTGTGTGAAATGGCTTCTAAACAGATTCTTCTGCCAAAGTGTGTTGTGCTGATGTGGTTTCTCAAGATGCAGGCATTTCACACTTGTTTCAATGGAAATGTGATTAATATCTGAAGAGCTTTTTTTTAGAAAAAAACAAAGGACAGATTTTTTTTGTAAGAGAAGAAATATTTTACAAAGAGCTTGGGAGACTTGTGCTGCTTCTGTTTAAATGAATGACAATTGTATCAGATTCACTTCACAATTAACATCTAGAAGCCTCCAGGAAAAAAATGTGACCTTCTTTTGAATGAATGATGTTGCATAAAATGCATGTGGTAGTTGGCACTAATGGTGAATTTCAGTGAACGTTTAATTTTAACTGTCACGTGCTTTGCAGCCCAAACAAAAATCAATCCTCAAAAAGCAAACTGCAGATGATGGAAATCCGAAATAAAAACAGAAAATGCTGGAAATATTCATTTGAATAATTTTGGATCTGTGATTTTTTTAAAAAGTAAAAGACAATGTTTTTAAGAAACAAGCTGCTAGAGTAGAGAGGATTTTGAGGAAGAGAGGTCAGTGGCTGTCAGAAACATATTGCCCTGGGTCAAGCAGCATCTATGGAGCAAAGGGATTGTTGATTTATTGAGGTTGAGACCCAGCATCAGGACTCTCCACAGCTGTTGCTTCTCCCACTTTGAGTTCCTGTAGCATCCATAGTCTCTTGTGTCTCTGATAGGATGGCAATTGAGGAAGGGCAATTGCAGTTGGTCTGACTACTAGGAACATTAATAAGATACAAATAAAAATGGGTAGGGATTATTGCTGGGATTGCGAAATGCAAAACACTGCAGATGTTGTAAACCTGGAACAAAAAGAAAGAGCAGGTTAGGAGAGTGGAGAAAAGGAGTTGATTTCGTAGGTTGACCTTTCATTGGAACTGGTTATCACTGATGTACGTGAGGGGGGGGAAAAGCTGACTACCTGAAGTTGTTGATTTTAATGTTGAATCTTGAGGGCTGTGGTGTGCCTCGCTGAAAGATGAGATGCTGTTGCTGGAACTTGCTTTAGGCTTCACTGTAACTGTATAAGAGGACTAAGATAAGTTGGCCAACCTTTTACATTCCATGCGCCAATTTTTTCACTCGTGAGTTCAGATGCACCCATACAACTCTTGTACCTCCATTCAATTCTTGTAAACAAAATATGTTAATACAGACATATTTAGCATTTTTATGTGGTATCTTGATTTAATATAAAAACATGATAAACATTGCTTACCTTAATGAGATTTTAACATCTGTTTTGATTTGGCCAAGCTTTTAATGTTTGGAGTTAAATTAGTTACTGAGAGCAGCAGAGAATTCTTCAAATTTGAATCTTTCACGACCTCATTTTGTTTTTAATCAATTTCGTGGCTGACGAAGCTTGTTCACTTCTGTATGTTGTTCTGAATCTATAGATATAACTCTGGGCAAATTTTCTTAGTTCTGGAAAATGTTCACAGGGTCATGATCTCCAGAAATTAATCACGCCAGAACATTTGGGACTGAGGGAAGCTCATCAAATTTCATGTTCAATAATGAATTTGTTTTCAAGTAAATAAGTTCCATTTGTATGTTACTAGGCACCTTCATGATTTTTTTTGTTCACTAAGTAAAAATGGCTTCTTCGTGGATTGTCACCTTGTCGTGGTGGAGAAGCTTGTGTGGTCCTATGATCCTGAGAGCGATGCCGTCTGGAGCTATGCTCCTGGTAGGGCCACCCATGGCGGTAAGGTCGAGGGTGAGGTCCCTGACAAAGAACAATCCAATCAAGTCCTCAACAGTGGAACAGGCAGACGAAGTTACTCTGAACTCAGCGGCTCTGAAGGCGGATGAAGGCTGCAACAAATCCATCTGCTCCAATTGTTGTGGTTTTCATGCCATTGGAATTAGTTGGTTGATTTGTGAATGAATGTGTGCTTCTTGGAGTGCAATATCAAGTACACGTTAAACAAATGTACGCACAGGCATCTTCGCTCGGTGGATCAAAAGAAGGAAGGCCATCATTCTCAACTGCGAGGGATAGCCATGAAGTGAAAATGGTTTTATAAATGCAAGTATGCAGTCGTCTTCTTGAGCAAAATAACAAAAATGACTTTCAAATGACTCTTACAATAACCTTGATTTTGTTCAATATATTTTGCAAAATTGCCATTATCTTCAGCACATTCACTGCTCTTTTAAGCGTAGAAACTGGCTCAAATCCTCATTTTCTAACTGAGAGGTGAACAGTTTTAACCTCATCTTGAATGCAATTTGTTCTTGCCCTGGAGATTCAAATTTAGATTCTTGAGATGACTGGTAACGCCAACTAAAAATGCTAAATCAGATACCAATTGTTATCACATAAAAAGACTCTTTCCTTAGGCAGCTCATTTTTTTCTTCTACAAAATTATGAACAGTATTTTTCAGTTTCCAAAATCTACTCAGAAACTGTCCTCTAGAAAACCAGCGCACCTCACAATGAAGGACGAGATCTCCATATTCCAAATCTAACATTTCACAATATTCTCTAAACTCTCGTCTGTTTAATCCTTTTGCTCTAATTTTATTCACTCATTTCGCAACCGGTAACATGCTGCAAATTTGAAGTTTTTCCACACAGTGACTTGATGCATAATGCAGTGATATTTTAGTAGAGGACGATCTAAAAAGTTCTCAAGCAAAGTTGCAGTCCCAGTGACTTTACCTGTCATTGATGGCACTCCGTCAGTACTAACACTGATGAATTTACTCGAATCTAGTTGCAGATCTTCTAGGCATGATTTTACTTTGTCAAATATGTCTGAACCTCTTGTTTTTCCACGAAGTGACTCAAGACCAATAAGTTCTTCAAAGACACTAAAATTATCATCAATTCCTCTTATTAAAAAATCTGGGCAACATCACATATGTCAGCAGATTCGTCCAAAACTAAAGAAAAGAAAGTACAAGGATGGACAAGACCTTTCAGTTGCTCAGGTACATCATGAGAGAGTTCTTCAGTGTGTCTCGTATCTGTTTGCTTTCACCTACTTTCGATATTTTTATCACCAAGACATCTTGCATGTATTTGGAGACCAGGCTTAACAATTTCTTCTCCATCAGAGAAAGACTTTTGTTTTTTTCCCAATGTTAAACCAATTTCGTAGGATGCTTCTGTCATCGCCAAACTTTCACAGCTCCTTTTAACAAATAGATTTTGTCTTCTTTTGATTTCTTTTTTCTTAACTACATATTCTTTCCATAACTCAGACACACGCACTAGGTTCAGTTTTCCTTCTATATCACTTTCTGCTTTACTTCTGCTCTATGATGGGTTAATTGAACGTAAAAACAAGGCTTAATTTTTGAAAAAGTACCAAGCTGCAGATGTTCACAAAAGACGAACAAAGCACAACTCCGTGATGCACGAGTGTCAGTTATAAACTGACTGGCAGAAACCTGTGACACACCGCTGGTGCAGTCGCCTCAGGATCAAACAATGGCCAAAGCTGTATTGAACAGTTATGGAATGACTGCTGAACAAAAGACCTTCTTTCCTAGTTTGATTGAACATTTTTAAAAATTCTAAACAGATTAATGTGAAAGAAGATATTCACTAAAAGATGTGCACAAAAGACAGGTAGTCCCTGACTTACGACTGTAACAGGGATGGAAGGATTGGTTGTAACTCTGGATGATCGTAAGTTGGGGAATGGGGACCTTGGGCTACCACGGGGAACGGGGACCTCAGGCTGCCTACGGGGGACAGGGATTTCAGGCTGTTGCGGGAAACGAGGTGTGAGGATGTTGGGCTTCCGCCGGGAGTGGGGTCCACTGTATACAGTACTTTTAATACAAAATATGTACTTGTACACTAGTTTTAATAAAGATTTTTTTTTAAATTTGGTCGTATGTGCAGGTGGATGTAACTTGCATAGGTCCGAAGTTGAGGACTACTTGTAATAAAATCAATTAAAAATAATTGCTAAGTTTTAGATTTATTCATAGTAAAATCCATTTCTAGCTCTAAGCTACTTGAATTCCTGTTATAGATTATTTTTCTACAAATTGGTTTTTGGTTAATACTTTTTTTGCATGAGTAGGCCTACTTTTTATTATATCATTGGGGTAAAGTCCACAACTTTTGGCACATACGCCATAGGTTGCCCATCTTTGAGTTAGATGGAGAAACAAAATAGTAAGTAATTGGAAGATTGGGGTCATCCTTGGCTATAATAAAAATGCTCTGAAAAAATCGTCCTAGAGTCTTTGTTTCTCTGATATAAGAAGCTAATTTAGTATGCCAGATTCGAAGATGTGAACATGCTTTACCTGAAAAGAATCTTGGTGGGAAGAGAGATAGTAAATAGACATCGTCATGGAAAGTGGAGATGGAGGAACAAGAACCATGCCAGGAGCAGTCCCTTTGGAATTCTGGGATGGGAAGAGATGATGGCATCACTTTGGCGGTAGTGTAAATTATAAATTGTTGGTGGAGTGGAACATAGAACAAGGAAAACTGGCAAGTGGGGTAAGAGGAGGTGTGTGGGAACAGATGGTTGAGAGCCCTGACAATTATGGTGGAAGGGAAGCAACGATTCAAGAAAAAAAATATTGTGCTGCTAATGTAGAAGATATCATTATGAGAGCAAATGTTTAACAGGTAGAGATATTGGGAAAATGGAAGGACAATATCCTTGCAAGAAGCAAGAGTGGGGGAGGGGCAATCAGCTAACAGCAGGAGCCTGTGCCCTTGTGATGTATTTATTTAGTTTCTCTTTCTACACTCTCAGCCTGGCCTGCTGAGTGGTTTTTATTTCCGATTTTCATGATCTGCAGATTTTATTTTCAATTGCTGTCTTGGCCTTGATTCAGGGATGTGGCAGTAAGTCCTGAGGATATCATGGCATGGGGTGAACATGTTGTTAAATCAGATGCCCACACTGAAAAGGAGTTTCTTGGGAGCAGGAAGGTGCAAATATCAAAGTGGAGGAGGACATCAGCCATGTCATGGCTGTTATGGAACAGAAGAAAACAGGATGATGGAGGAAAGGAATAGTTCAGCGAATAAAAAACAAGTTTCCACAAAAATGCTGGACAAACTCAGCAAGTTGCACAGCATTCTTTAAGTAGCAAAGATAAAGATGCATAATCAATGTTTCAGACCTGAGCCCGAGAAATTGTGGGTCAAGAGTAGGCTGAATTCTGTTTTGTGGATCCTGGGAAAGGGGTGGGTGTGTGGATTAAGGCTGAAGGCAGAGAGAGGAAACGAAGCACTGTGTCCTGATGTCAGCTTTGGAATGTAAAATGTTGATTAAAAGCAAAATGGTGGGGTTTTTTTAAAAACCTGGAATACTATATCAAAATAATTATTTCAAAACTGCCTCTCTAATTCTTGAAAATAGTCTGATTTTAACATTTGCGTATCCTGCATATAAGTACATGCCTCAGTCGGCGAAGGTGTTAGCACCTTCTGTGCAACGTATCAAACAAGACATTCAACTTGACCAAAATGGCTCAGCACTTTCTCTCTGTTGCTGATAGATTATAGCATAGATTGTATAGATTTGCTTTTTTTCCCTTTTTATTTCAGCAACAAGAAAAGGGTTGCAAAATAAAATTTTTATGGGGAAAAAACTAGAGTCTGTTAAAGAAATTGTTTTCTTTTAGTGGCGCAGCTGCAAGACATTAGAACCAAGGCCACGCTGTTCTCGAAACTTTTGCTAGATGTTTTGCTGAAGTCTACAAAGTACAAGTGATTACAGGTCATGTGAATAGTCACAAACAGGCTGTAAAAATAGGAAGCTGAACCATATAAAAAAAGGCTTGTGCCTATCTGTGTATGGGCTTTCTTGCAGAAAGATCCTGTTGTAGGTTACAACAGGTCTTCTCATGTAACAGCGCACCCGCTTTGCAAAGCTAATGAAGTTGTGTTGTACTTGCATTATTTGTCATGCACTTCTTTATATCTGATTTAACAGTGCCATCAAGGGAAAATGCCACACAAACCAATCTCTCACACTAGTCTTGCAACCACAAAACCTTTGATTTAAATTTTACCTAATGTATATCTATATGCAGCCCCTTCTTTCTAAAAGATACCAGGTTTATTTTTGGTTTCTAACTTCTCATGCCAGTGTTTACTGCAACACTCAAAGCTGCCATCTGGCGTTTTCTGCACAAATAAACAAATCCCAGGGAGCATGTAAATCCTTCACAGTTGGCACTGTCATCTGGGCAAATGCTATATTGCTCTTTGGACCCATCTGTCAAGCAGTATGATTTGCCACAAGAAAAATTGGTTTTGTATATCAGTAGAAAAACTTGGTTAAGATTTGTAATAATTTCTATGGTTATGTAAAGTATAAAAATGTGGACATTTAGTGTTTGAAATGTTTCTACTAGCTCTTAATAGCCAGATGATCAAAGATGAACAAGTGGGGGGAAAAAAAAGGTACATTTTGTTGGATCAGAATGAACCTAGTAGTATCTTAAGGTAAAGGTATAAGATATGTCATGTTTCAGTATCTCTGCGCTTGGTCAGGATAATGAACTGTATCAATGGGCTTGGATTATCTACTGATCTGGACAAATGACTTTGAATCCCACAACAGCAGTTAAAAATTCAAATTCACATTATTGAATAAAATCCACAGTAAAAGATGTCCCTATTAAAAGCACTAGATTAAATTTTGCCCATGCCCTTCAGGGAAGGAAGTCTGCCAGCTTTCTCTAGTCTAACTCCATGCCACTCTGAATTGTTCACTGAAAGCCATAATGTTCAGGGACTGTTAGGGTTAGACAATAAATATTTGTGTTGCCAGTGTCTTAATTAAATTTTATTTTCCATTTGCGTCAAAACATATACAGAATTTATCCATAACAAAAATAATGAAAACTATGACACAAAAGTAATACAGTTTTTATATATTTTCTCCCCCCCCCCCACCTCCTTCCCTCCCCAAAAAAGTAGGAGAAAAAAAAGGAAAAGAAAAGCCTATCTAATAAACTGGTATCTTTTAATTAATTAATTGCAGTTTACATAACAATCTTAAACCATAACTAATTATGGCAGGTTGGATGGGGGTATGGTGGATGCTGCATGTAAAGTCGTAGCAATAAAATCCATGCAGGGTTTCCAAATCTTATCAAATTTTTCTGGTTAATTATACATAAATTATACGTTATTCTCTCTACTGATGTACAATTTAATAATTCTCTTTGCCATCTATTCAACCCCACAATACCACAGATTTCCATGTTAGAGCTATAGATTTCTTGCTATTGCTACACTTAAAAACTTCTTTTGATAAATATCTATCTTCAATTGGGAAATGTCTCCCAATAAAAATACTCTGGGATCCTTCAAAATTTGCATCATCAAAACTCGTCCCAATAAAATACTTGTATCCTTCCAAAACTTATCTACTTTTTCACATTGCCAGACTGCAAGCAGGAAAGATCCTACTTCTTTATTACATCTAAAACATTGATCAGAGCAATTCGAATTAAGTGGAATATAATATAATTGATGTAAAAAAATTAAATTGTTCCATTTGATATCTAACATTAATTGTATTAGTTATACTTTCATAACATTTTGACCATACTACTTCTTGAATCTGTATATTTAAATCTTTTTCCCATCTGGATTTAGATTTGAATAAATCCTTTTTTCTGAATAGTCTCTTGTAATTTTATATACATGAAGATGGAAGCAAAGGGTCCTTCCCATTTTTTTGGAATAACTTATTAATGCAGTTTTAAATGACTCAGGTAAGACCCAAAGATCTTCCATTTGATCTAACAACCATAAATATCGGAATTAATAACTCTTTAAATTCTTTATAAAACTCCAGAGAGAATCCATCCTCCCCAAGAGCCTTATTGTTTGTTAAGGACATCAATATATCATATAATTCTGTAATTGTAAATGGATTTATTAATTTTGTCTTCTTCACTGTGGTAAAGTAATTTTAGACAAATATTTGTCTATTTTATCCTCATCTTTCAAAGATTCTGATTTATATAATTTCTTATAAAATTTCATAAACACGTCATTATAAGTAAGATGACCCGAATCTTCTTTTGCATTTACTATTGTTCTCGATACTTGTTCAGACTTCAATTGTCATGCTAAAACTTTGTGCTCCATCACCAAATTTGTAACATTTTTGTCAGGTTCATCATGTATCCCTCTCTATTGTTTGTATTGTATTAAGCTTCAATTTCTTTAAATCCAATATTTTTTTGTTCATCATGCCCTCTATTCTTTTTCCATCTTTATTATTTCCTTTTCCAAAGAATTGATTTCAGACAATTTTTTTGTCATTTTTTTCTCAACTTTTTCTAGGAGAGCAGGGATTATTAAAGTAAACCCACGTCATCACGTTTAATTAACAGATATTAGAAGGTTTCTGTTTTTATTTCAAAAGTTCAACTTCTGCATTTGTTGCTTCCCCCCTTCTTCAGGAGCTCCCTGTATGTAGTTAGTTCCTAAATTTGTGGATAGCTTCCAACAGCATTTAGTAGGTATGGTTTTGAAGCAAAAAAGTTTCAAGTCTTTTAACACCTGAATAAAGTGGTTCATGTCACCTTCACCATTTTTGCAGTTTCATGTAATATGCCCTTTCCAGATGATTCCCCTGTTCTCACAAACTCCCTAAAAGTTTTTCTGCTGTGGACTAGATATACGTATTCCTCTTGCTGGTAGCCTTATGAAATCAGGAAAAGTGGAATAATAATTTAAATGTAAACTCTTTTAAGAGTCGTAGAGTTCTACAGCAAGTAAACAGGCTCTTTAGCCCACATTGTCCATGCAAACCAAGCTAGCCCCATTTTCCAGCATTTGGCCCATATCTCCATAAACCTGTCATTCTCAACCTTTTTCAGTTAAGGCCCCCTTAGGACTCTGCTCAAAATTTATGGGCCCCCTTCCCGTTGATGCAGTCAAATTTACTTGGTTTCTTCTGTTCTTCTTTCCTACTGACTGCATAATTTTCTTTTATGATTTCATTCTGTTCCCCCCCCCCCCCCCCCCTAATATGCTGTGGCTCTGGGGTGTGTATAACTGCTGTTGAGACTGGCTACCTGCCTAGTTTTGTGTGGAACATGATTATTCCCACTGCTAATCCTTCCTCTTGCAGCTTGTTCTATATATTCACCACCCTCTGTGAAGATTTGCCCCTCTGGTCCCTTTTAAATCTTTCTCCTCTCACCTTAAATTACATGTAGTCCCTGACTTAAAAATAGAGACCAAAGAATCGGTCGTATCTTAGAATGGACGTAAGTTGAAATTATGCTTGCATGCGTGGAGTATTAAAGCAAACTTTTAAATTAAATTTATTTTCATCGTACATTTGATGATAAAACTAAATTTGTTGGTCAATCTTGGTGAATCTTTTCACATCCTGTTCCATGCTTACATTGTTAATCAGCGTCCGGGGGCTGGGTGTGGTCATCTTGATTCCTGTGCGCATGCACGAGTCTTTGGTTGGCACATATACGGGCCTTCATTAGGTTTGCATATTGGAGTTTGATTGGCGCATGCGCGAGAGTTAAGGACCGAATTCAGTATTGCCAGTGGACTTAACTCTCGCACATGTGCCAACCCAACTCCAAAATGTGAACCCACTGTGCATTCGCCTACCGAAGAGTTATGCATGTGCACAGGAATCAAGATGGCTGTGCCCAGCTTATGAACCCCGCAACGCCAACTAACTAGGTAAGTATACACATTTTCGCACTTACATGCCCTGTAACCCTGTTATAGTTTGTGAAATACAACATGAACTGCATAAATTCTATTTAATTTTTTTTTAAATAATTCAATCGTATGTGCGGATAGTTGTAAGTTGCATAGGTCACAAGTCGGGGACTACCTGTATACACTCTAGTTTTAGATTCACTTACTATGGGGGAGAAAGTCCATGAATATGTACCTTATCATCATTTTAAAAATCCTCAACCCTCCTCTCTAGGAAGAAAAGTCCCAGCCTTTGCTCAATAATCAAGTTTACCAGTCCTGGTTACATTCTTCTGAATTTTTTCCTGCATCTGTTCCAGCTTAATGATATCTTTCCTTTGGCTGGGTAAGCAGAACTGTGCACAATACTCCAAATGCAGACTCACCAACACCCTGCATAGTTGTAACACAAGGCTTTGGCCCATAAAGGCAAACAAGCCAAATGCTGCCTTCACCACCCTATCTACTCCCATCACCATTTTAATGGAACTATGCACCACAACCCCAAAGATTCTTTGTTCTGCAACACTCAGTATCTTACCGTTCACCATGAATGTCCTAACCTGGGTTAATTTGCCAAAGTGCATACCTTGCACTTGTCCAAGTTAAATTCCATCTGCCATTCCATTGCTCACTTTCCCACTTCATCTCGATTCTGTTGTAATCTTGGATAATCTTCACTTTTAAAATTGTGATTTTTGAATTGTTCTTTCACTTGTTCAAATCCTCTGAAATGGTCATTGGATAAAATGTTAAGATACAGATTGCTGATCCATCTTATTCTGTGTATTGTCCTATTCAGGTCACTGTCACTCTTAATAGACTTGCAGTGTTGAATGGTTTGGCTAAATGTGTAAAAATGTTTAGTTCATCAGGGAAGCCAGCATTAATCACTGTTTTGAATGTCCAGATATTTGCATTGCTGTAGTATAGGTTGTTTTTGAAATGTGTAAGGTTGGCATCGAGCTATTCAGTCAGACGTTTCGATTTTACTCGAGTTGTACAGGATCTGAGCCAGAACTGAACATGTAGCAGCCACCATGGGTTTAATTTTGGAAAGTACAACAGATTCTCTGAAACATTTTTATCTACTACTGGCAGCATATTCAACAGGAAATGTTAGTTACAATAAAGCGAGCTAGCTTCAGCACTCTTATAACAATATTTCTTTTTGTTTCTGCATCTTTGTTGAGTTCAGATCCAATGCAAGATAGTTTCTCTATTGTGGGGAGAAAACCATTGAACCAAAGTGACTTTGTGTAGTGTATTGAAAATAGTCCATGTGCTGTAGCCAAGTCCAGTATGTCTTCCTAATCACTAGCATTTCCAGGCCCAAAACAACTACCTTAAAAGGTTTTATGTTCTAACTTAGATAATTGAGCACTTGGATTTAACTTAACATTTGGTATTAACCACCTGCTTCAAAAGGACATCAATCATTCCGGTGCCCAAAAAGAGTAGTGTGAGCTGTCTCAATGAATATCGCCAAGTAGCACCAGCTTCTGTAATGAAATGTTTTGAGAGTTTGATCATGGCCAGAATTAAGGAAACCTAAGAAAAGATCTGGACCCACTGCAATTCTCTTATTGACACAATCACACCACAGTGCAATATCGCTGGCTCTCCACTCAGCTCAGGAACACCTAGAAAACAGCAACTCATACATATGGCTGCTCTTCATTAACTACAGCTCAGCCTTCAACAGCATTTTGCCCTCATTGCTGGTCATGAAGCTACAAACTCTGGATCTCTGTACCCCCCTCGCAACTGGATCCTTGATTTTCTCATTGGAAGAGCACAGACCATATGAATATGATTATCAACACAGGCACACGCCAAGGATGCGAGCTTAGCCCACTGCTCTACTCATTATACACCCGTGACTGCAGCAATGAGGAAGTGTGCAGGAGGGAGATAGATCAGCAACCTTGTGTTCAACATTAGCAAAACCAGAGAGATGATTGTGGACTTCAGGAGGGAGATAGGGGAACACGACCCAGTCCTCATCGAGGGCTCAGTAGTGAAGAGGGTCAAGGACTTCAAGTTCCTGGGTGTCAACATCTCTGAGGATCTGTCCTGGAGCCTCCATATTGATGCAATCATGAAAAAGGCCTGCCAGCGGCTATACTTTGTGAGGTGTTTGAGGAGATTCGTATAGCACTGAAGACTCTTGAAAACTTCTACAGGTGTTCATGGAGAGCCTTCTAGCTGGTTGCATCACTGTCTGGTATGGAGGTGCCAAATCTCAGGACAAGAAAAAATCTCCAGAGGTTGTACATTCTGCCTGCGACATCACAGACACCAGACTTCACTCCATCAAGGACATTGCATGAGGTAGTGATTTTTAAAAAAGTAGTCTCTATCCCCCAACATCATGCCCTCTTCACTCTCCTACCATTGGGACGGAGGTTCAGGAGCCTAAAGATGAGCGCTCAACAGCACAAGGACAGCTTCTTTCCCACTGCCATCAGATTCCTGAATGATCAATGAACCAAAGACACTACCTTACTTTTCGTGCACGACTATTTTTATTTTTTGTTTTATATATTATTATTGTAAGGTGGTTCACAATATGAATGTTTACATTAAGATGCTGCAGCAAACACTGAATTTTGTGACTTGTTCATGACAATAAATTCTGATTCTGAGAATTTGAGTATCATGTACTCACAGTGACTTTGGCTAGAAGTACAGTTTTGCCATCTTTCATTTACTAAACCAAAATCTTGGTAACTGTAGATTAACAGTTCCATCAATCTATGAGGTATTATTCACAACCTATTTGAATATCAGAAAAGTTGTTTACATTTTTATTTGTAGCTTTGTTAGCGTTGGGGATTGTCTCTCATCAAAGCATGGCCGAGAACAGAGATGGCTAACCGGTGGCACATTGTACCCCAGTGATAATAAAAGTAAGCTGACTCGTGCAAAAAGTATTAACCAAAAACCGATTTGTAGAAAAATAATCTATAACAGGAATTCAAGTAGCTGAGAGGTAGAAATGGGTTTTATTGAGAATACATCTAAAACTTAGCAATTATTTGTAGCAATTTTATTATTTCCTGCACATCTTTTGAATATTATCTTCTTTCACATTAATCTGTTTAGAATTTTAAAATGTGTTCAATGAGTCAAACTAGGAAAGAAGGACTTTTGTTCAGCAGTTGTTCCGTAACAGCTTTGACCCTTGTTTGATCCTGAGGCGACTGCACCAGCGGTGTGTCGCAGGTTTCTGCCAGTCAGTTTACAACTGGCACTCGTGCGCCACGGAGTTGTGCTTTGTTCGTTGCATTTTGGTACTTTTTCAAAAATTAAGCCTTGTTTTTACGTTCAATTCCCCATCAAAGTGCAAAATAAAATGAGCAAAAGAAAAGCAGAAAGTGATATAGAAGGAAAACTGAAGCTAGTGCGTGTGTCTGAGTTATGGAAAGAATATGTGGTTAAGAAAAAAGAAATCAAAAGAAGACAGAATCTATTTGTTAAAAGGAGCTGTGAAAGTTTGGTGATGACAGAAGCGACCAATGAAATTGGTTTAACATTGGGCAAAAAACAAAAGTCTTTCTCTGATGGAGAAGAAATTGTTAAGCCTGGTCTCCAAATATTTGCAAGTTGTCTTGGTGATTAAAAATATCAAAAGGAAAATAGACGAAAGCAAACAGATACGAGACGCACTGAAGAACTCTCTCATGATGTATCTGAGCAACTGAAAGATCTTGTCCATGCTTGTACTTTCTTTAGTTTTGGACGAATCTGCCCAGTTTTTTTATAAGAGGAGTTGATGATAATTTTAGTGTCTTTGAAGAACTTATTGGTCTTTAGTCGCTTCGTGGAAAAACAAGAGGTTCAGACATATTTGACAAAGTAAAATCATGCCTAGAAGATCTGCAACTAGATTCGAGTAAATTCATCAGTGTTAGTACTGACGGAGTGCCATCAATGACAGGTAAAGTCACTGGGACTGCAACTTTGCTTGAGAACTTTTTAGATCGTCCTCTACTAAAGTATCTCTGCATTATGCATCAAGTCACTGTGTGGAAAAACTTTAAATTTGCAGCATGTTACTGGTTGCGAAATGAGTGAATAAAATTAGAGCAAGAGGATTAAACAGAAGAGAGTTTAGAGAATATTGTGAAATGTTAGATTTGGAATATGGAGATCCCGTCCTTCATTGTGAGGTGCACTGGTTTTCTAGAGGACAGGTTCTCAGTAGATTTTGGAAACTGAAAAATACTGTTCATAATTTTGTAGAAGAGAAAAATGAGTTGCCTGAGGAAAGAGTCCTTTTATGTGATAACAATTAGTTATCTGATTTAGCAATTTTAGTTGGCATTACCAGCCATCTCACCGATCTAAATTTGAAACTCCAGGGCAAGAACAGATTGTTTCCTAGCTAGTAAATGATATCAATGCATTCAAGATGAGGTTAAAACTGTTCACCTCTCAGTTAGAAAATGAGGATTTGAGCCAGTTTCTGCACTTAAAAGAACAGAGTAAATGTGCTGAAGATAATGGCAATTTTGCAAAATATATTGAACAAAATCAAGGTTATTGCAAGAGTCATTTGAAAGTCAATTTTGTGATTTTGCTCAAGAAGACGACTGCATACTTGCATTTATATACCCATTTTCACTTTGTGAACAAAAAAAATCATGAAGGTGCCTAGTAACATACAAGTGGAACTTATTGACTTGAAAACCAATTTATTATTGAACATGAAATTTGAAGAGCTTCCCTCAGTCCCAAATGCTTCTGACTTGATTAATTTCTGGCAATCCTGTGAACATTTTCCAGAACTAAGAAAATTTGCTCAGTGTTGTATATATCGTTTTGGAATGACGTAGAGATGTGAACAAGTATTTTCAGCCATGAAATTGGTTAAAAACAAAGCGAGGTCGCGATTGACTGATTCAATTTTGAAGAATTGTCTGCTGTTCTCTGTAATTAATATACCGTTGGAGATGCGCGTTACTCGAAGTAGAGACACAGACGAGTGTAGTCAGATATAGCTCTGGTTTATTGGGGCTAAAGCCCGACTTTTATACCATTTGTTTTCCTGTCGTTTGCCGATGTCCCCGTCCGCATAACAATAGCGGGTGCCCCGTGCAAGGGTTCATTCTTACATTATAATACCTTTTTCCCCGCGCGCTGGCCCTATCTGTTGGCTGTGAACCAGGGCCAGCGCCATGTTGGGGATGCTGACCCCTGCACTGCCTTAGCCACTAGTTCACTTGCAGGGGCCAGTGCTGCTGCACAGTTTGCTGGCTCTTGGTTGTACTCACCGCCTGGAATGCCAGTCCAATTCCATGGTGGTATGCCGCTACATGATATCCCCCCCCCAGAACCAGTGATATTGTCTTTGGTGCCTGATGGCAGTGCCTCTTTAGGCTTTGGTGGCCTTCCTCTCTTGCATGCCGGGTCCAGGTGTTGCCGGCATTAACCTGTCCGCAGTGAAGGCCTCCGTCTTATCTCCGACCTCCAGCTTGAACGTTGTGCCGTTGTTGTGTACAACTCAGAATGGGCCCTCATATGGCCTCTATAGTGGTGGACGGTGTAGAACCCTGTGAATGAAAATATACAGTCCTGCAGGTCTTTGGATATGTTGGTCCTCACTTGTGCCTGGTCGGTGGAACCAGGGCCAGGTTGCTGATTCGTTCCCATAGCCTGTTGAGGAGTGCTGCCATTTTGTCTTGTTGCTTGTCTGGAATTGCTGTGAATTCCCTGCGGATCATCAGTGAACTACGTAGATGAGTTCAATGGAAGAGGTGTTGAGGTCCTCCTTGGGCACTGTGTGGATCCCCAGCAGTGCCCATAGTAGCTTGTCTACCCAGTTGGGTCCTTGTAGTCTAGCCATGTGCTGATTTGAGATGCTTGTGAGAATGCTCCACCTGCCCATTTGATTGTGGATGATGGACTGTTTTGTGGTGTAGCTAAGCGCCCCCACATACTGTCGAGTTTGGACAATAATCTGGAGGTGAATTGGGCCCCTCTGATGTAATGTGGGAGGATATGCTGAACCATGCCACCCAGGAGGAGTTGAAGACCCTGACACACGAGATCGAGGAGGTGTCTGCCATCAGGACTGCTTCTTGCCTGAAACAGTTAACCATTATGAACAGGTAGTGGAACCCCTGGGATTCTGGTAGGGGTCCCACAATGTCCACATGGACTTGGTCAAACCTTCACTCCATGGGCTCGGAGTGCTGTGGTGGGGTCTTGGTATGCTGCTGCCTTGGCTGTTTGGCACCTGCTAATCTGTTTCCAGAGACCATGCCACACATATTTGCTAGCCACCAGTCGAACGGTAGTCCTGATGGATGGGTGAGCCAGCCTGTGGATGCAATCGAAAACCTGTCGTCTCCAAGCCGCTGGAACGAAAGCTCTGGCCTGTCTGGTGGCCACTTCGCACAGGAGAGTGGTGTTACCTGTGCTGACCAGGCTGCCCTGGAGTTCCAGTCCCAATTATGGCTGTCCTGTACTGGGGTATCAGCGTGTCACTTACTGTGCCTTTGCGAGCGCCACAAAATCCACTCCCTTCGATAGCACATAGTTGTTCTGTCTGTATAGTGTGTCCGCCACAACATTGTCCTTGCCTCGTCTGTGGTGTTTTCGGAGATGTATGAGAGATGACGCAATTGATGAGCTGACCAGGAGTCTGAGATTTTGGCCAGGGCAAAAGTCAGGGGTTTGTGGTCAGTAAAGGCTCTAAATGTCCTGCCCTCGAGGAAGTACCGGAAGTGGTGGATGGCTAAGTACAGCACTAGTAGCTCCCGAAAGCGCTGTACTTCAGTTCCAGAGGCCGCAGATGTTGGTTGAAGAAAGCCAGCGGTCGCCAACTTCCTTCGATCTGCTGCTCTATAACACGCCAATCGCTGTTCCTGAGGCATCCACTGTCAGGGCTGTTGGAGGGTCTGCCCTGGGTGCACAAAAAGAGCGGCGCCCGCCAGGGCTTCTTTGGCTTTCACAAAAGCCTCCACTTTTGTTCCATGTTATGTTTTTGGCCTTACCCGCCATCTGGACGAACAAGGGTCACATGATTCTGGAAGCTGAAGGGATGAACCTGTGATAAAAGTTGATCATCACCACGAACTCCTGAGGTCCCCTGGTCCTCTGGATGGCCTCCACTTTGCTGGAAGGTGGTGTGGCCCCTTCCTTAGTTATCCTTTGGCTCAGAAAGTCGATGGTTTCCCACCCGAACTGGGATTTGGCTGGGTTGATCGTCAGTCCAAACTCGCTCAGCTGGGTATAGAGGTTGCGAAGGTACACAGTGTTCTTGTTGATCTTTGCTCTCCACAAGGAGCCATCTAGGTAGACGAAGGTGCCATCCAGGTCTCGGCCACTGTGTCCATCAGCCGCTGGAAGGTTTGCACAGTATTCTTCAACCTGAACGGCATGCGCAAGAATTCGAACAAGCTGAACAGGGTGATGATGGCGCTCTTGGGGATGTCGTCAGGGTGCACTGGGATCTGATGGTATCCCTGCACGAGATTTATTTTTGAAAAGATCTTCACCCCGTGCAGGTTGGCTGCAAATTCTTGGATGTGGGGCATGGGGCAACAATCTGGCATTGTGGCCTCGCTGAACCACACAGTCTCCGACCCCCACTTGCCTTGGGCACCATGACTATGTGCAGAGGAGAAGCCCATGGATTGTCTGACCACCATACTATGCCAAGCTCTTCCAGCTTCTTGAACTCCTCCTTTTCTAGTTGGAGCTTCTCTGGGGGGAGTCGTCAAGCTCATGAATGGAGCAGTTGGCTTTGGGTGAGAATATGATTCCACATTCCGTGCCGGTGCATCTGTTTGGTGAACATTGGGGTAAGCACTGCTGGGAATTCTGCCAGGATCTTGGCGTACTCATCCACGGATTGCTGCACTGAATTCAGGTGGGGAGCCAGGACCCTGGCATACTTGAGAGGGAAAGTCTGTGTGTGAACCAGTCTCTGACCCATCAAGTCAACCAGCAGGCTGTGGGTGCATCGAGAAGTGGCTGTTCCACTGCTGCCAATGTTAAAACCCATGAGAAGAGGTGCCTCCCAAGTGCAGTTGGACCTTGCGTGTGCCATAGGTCCTGATCGTGTTGTTGTGCGGCCCACTTGCCTGTTTCTTGTTTCCCACCCCAACGGGGGCAGGACGCTGACCTCTGCTTCTGTCCACGAGTAACTGCCGTCCGGATTGATAGTTCCTTACGTTCAGGTGGCCGTCTTGTTGGCCAGCCCCCATGTCCCTGATGTTTCCCTGGAATGTGCACGGCAGTCAGCATCGGCGGGCTCCAGAACAGGCCAGTCTGGGTCTGGCTGTGGGTTTTGGAGATGAGGCCCACTGAAGCCAAGCACTCTCTTTTCCGTTCTGCTTGTGCTGCTACCTTCTGGGGGTCACTCAAGTCAGCGTCCGCCAGGAGCAGTTGGATGCCCTCAGGTAGTTGCTCTAGGAACATTATGCAGGGTTAATGCTTCCCAATGAGGGCCAACATATTGTTTGTCAGGGCCGACAGGGGCTAGTCCCCCAGCCCGACCAAGTGGAGCAGACGTGCCCCTCTCTCGTGCTGTGAGAGCCCAAAAGTCTCAATGAGTAAGTCTTTAAAAGCAATGTAGATGCCTTCTGACAGGGGCCCTGGATGAAATTGGCCACTCGGCTTGCTGTGTCCTGGTTCAGGGCGCTCACCACGTGGTAGTACAGGTGGACTCTGCTGTGATCTTCCAGATCTGAAACTGTACTTCGGCTTGGTTGAACCATATGCATGGCTGATCTGTCCAGAAGGTTACCAGCTTCAGGGCAACTGCGTGGACTGCTGTCGATTTTCTCATTGTTGGGTTTAGATGCTGTCTAAACTGTTGGGGTCATCAATTGTAACCACACACTACTCAAAGTAAAGGCATACACAATTGAATGTAGTCAGGTATAGCTCTAGTTTATTGTGGCTGAAGCCTGACTTTTATACCGTTTGTGTTCCCGCCATTTGTCCCCCTTTCCTGACATCACCGCCCGCGTAACAATAGTGGGTTTCCCACATGCAGGTACATTCTTACATGACAATACCTTCTTCCCCGTGCGCTGTCCCTATCTGTTGGCTGTGCAGCGGGGCCAGCACCATGTTGGGGACGCTGGCCTCTATGCTGCCTTAGCCGCTGGTTCACTTGCTGGGGCCAGTGCCGCTGCATGGTCTGCTGGCTCTTAGATATTCTCGCTGCCTGGAGTGCCAGCCCAATTGCCACAGCGGCCTGCTGCTACACTGTAACTCCAAATATTAAAAGCTTAACAAAATCAAAACCGACTCAAATGTCTCATCAAGGTAAGAAAAATGCTAAATATGTCTATATTCACATATTTTTACAAGAATTGAATGGGGGTACAATGGGTGAAAAAATTGTCCCATGGAATGTAAAAGATTGGCCACCCCTGCCTTGTAATGAAACTCAGAAAACTGTTGTAGACTTGATGGGCTAAGATTTGAGAAATATGATAACTGCTGTTCAATGTCATCTCATCATTTCAAGCTTTTCCCAAAAGTTTATCTTCCATGTTGATGCCATTGTAAAATTTTGAGCAAATTACATCAGTATCATATTGATATGTCAAAATCAAATCAGGATTTATGTGTGGTAATTTGCCATAAATACTGCTTAACAGTAATAGCACATTGGATTTGAAAATACCTTGGTCTCTTTTTCAATTTGGAATGGAACTTGGGTATTCACGTAGCTAGAAAATGTTCCTTCTACCCACTCCATCCAGCTGACAAAATCGAGGGCTGTAGAGGCTGAGTTGCTGTGTTCTCAAAGAGATCAATGGATCTTTGGATATTGGGGGAATGGAAAGAATCAACATTGATCTAATTGGAAAATGGAGCAGGAACAAGGATGTGAATAGCCTATTTCTGTTTCTTTAAAGTGTGTCAAACATATTACTTTGCTCCCAGAATTTATCATTGTTTGATCTTCTTTTCTAAAGATGTCAAATGTCCAGAACTAACACCTACCAATCAAAGATTTCTGTGATGACTGAGTAAATGCTGTCTCAATGATCATCTTGCTTTCATTTTAATTTTTTTGAAAACTTTATTTAATTAAAGAATTTAGACAGTTTGCAATCAAACATAACAGAAAAAGAAACAATTTTTTGTATATATAAAAAAACCCTGACCTCCCCACCCCTTCAGCCAGCCCCCTTAAGAGGAGCCAATATAAAAATAATACAATGATTATAAAGAATATTTCAAAGTATTTCTAAATTCATATACTCTAAATAAGACCACATTTTAACAAAAAACAAATAATTATCATGTAAATTACATGTAATTCTTTTCCATAATAATACAATTTCTGAACTCATTATGCCAGCGTGTTATATTAACCTCCACATTATCCTTCCAAGTACTAGCTACATATTTTCGTGCTACAGATAACACTAGACGTACAAATGCAATTTGAAATTTATCCAACCCTAGTGCTTTCAAAGAAACCATATATCGCAACAAAAAGATTGATGGGTCTAACGGCAATTTAATCTTAAATAATTTTTCCAAAACCAATCTAATTCCTTCCCAAAATATTTGTACTTTAAAACAAGACCAAACAGCATGTAAAAATGTTCCAGTACATAGTCCACATCTAAAACAAGAATCCGAATTACTAAATCTATATTTTTTTTAATTTCTCTGGAGTCAAATATAACTGATGTAAAAAATTATAATTAACCATTCCATAAGATACATTCGTCACTTTAGTTACACTATCAGAACACGTAACCTCCCAATTATCTTCGGGAAAAATATAGGTTAAATCACTTTCCCATTTAAGCCTAGATTTCTTCCATTCCGGTTTATCCATACTATCCTGTAACAATTGGTACATATCTGAAATATAACCTTTCTTAGGTACAGAAGAAATCAAAGACTCAAATTTCATCAACATGGGTAAATTCATCTCTTTTCCATAATTATCTTTTATCAAAGCTCTGAGTTGATAATACACAGAGAATTTACAGATATATCAAATTTCTCCCTCAATTGAATAAAAGAAAGAAATTGGCCTTCAAAACAGTCCTGAATTATCTTTATGCCCTAAGAATTCCATCTCTTTAAATGATTATTTAACATTGAAAAAGGAATAAGCTGGTTATGATATAATGGGGTTTGAATTGGTAATTTACCCTTTGATCCTAAAACCCTATTTCTTTTAACCCATATCCTTAACAAATGTTTTAATACTGGCATATTACAGTCTCACAATAAATACACATTCCATTTAAATATAAACTGATGTATCTCAACTTCAGATATACAAGCCATTTCTACCTTTGCCCAACTTGGAGGTTGATCCACATCCATCAATCTGCTAACAAATTTCAACTGAGCTGCATCATAATAATTTTGAAAGTGAGGTAACTGCAATCCACCTAAAGCATATTTCCATGTAAGTTTATGTAAAGCTACTCGGGCTAATTTTCCTTTCCATAAAAACTCTCGCACTGTCCTGTTCAGGTCCTGAAAAAAACCCTTTGAAAGTAAACATGGTATAGACTGAAACAAATATTGAATTCAAGGAAAAATATTAATTTTAACACAATTTACTAAACCAATTCATGTTAACGGCAAATCTTTCCATTTAGTCAAATCCATTTTAATCCTTTTTAATGAAGGGACATAATTCAATTTATATAAAGACTGGTAGTCTGTGTTTACTACCAGTCCCAAATATTTAATTCTATCTGACCACTTCAATTTTATAATACTTTTATATTCTGAATAATCTCCATCCCCAACTGACAATATTTCACTCTTATCCTAATTTACTTTATATCCAGATAACTCTCCAAATTATGACAAACAATCTTGTAAATATTTCAAAGACTGTTCCGGTTCTGTCAAATATACTAGCACTTTGTCCGCAAATAAATTAATCATATTCATCCTCCATAATTTTCATTCCTTTAATCTTATTATTCTGTCTTATTGTCTGAGCTAACGGTTCAATAGCCAATGCAAATAAGGCTGGTGACAATGGACAACCTTGTTGAGTCGAATGCATTAAGTTAAATGATAAGGAAATTTGACCATTTGTCACCACCCCAGCAGTTGGGTTTGTATATAAGGTCTTAACCCAGCCTATAAAATAAAGGCCAAAATTAAACTTCCCTAACACCTTAAACAAAAAATTCCACTCGACCCTATCAAAGGCTTTTTTGGTTGGGTTGTTGTCTAAATGCATTGACTAATGTTATCAGTCTAAGAATATTATCGGATGCATTTCTATTTTTAATAAAACCTGTTTGATCCATATGTATCAACTTAGGTAAATATTTGGCAAGTCTATTCGCTAACACCTTCGCTATAATTTTATAATCTACATTTATTAAAGAAATAGGTCTGTACAAAGATGCATTCATTGGATCCCTATCTTTCTTAGGAATCACAGTAATTATAGCACTTGAACAAGATTCCGGCAACAATTGCTCTTCTGGTTCTTGCTGCATCGCATTTCCAAATGTAGAGGATAAATCTTCATAAAATACTTCATAAAATTCAACAGAAAATCCATCATCTCCTGGCGACTTTCCATTTGGCATCTCTTGTATAGCCTCTTTAATCTCAAATCCATAAAGGGAGCATCCAATTCTTTAACATCCTCCCCTAAAACAAGTAACTTTAATTTAGATAACTAGGATTCGATAGAATCAGCATCCTGCTTTCCCTCAGAAGTATATAATTTTTGATAAAATGAATAAAACTGGTCATTAATTTCCTGAGGTTTATAGGTAATTATTGAATTCTTTTTCACAGCATAAATAGTTTGTGATGTCTGTTCTGTTTTTAATTGCCATGCTAATACCTTATGAACTCGCTCACCCAGTTTGTAATAACATTGCTTAGATCAATGAAGTAGACACTCTTAATGATAAATTTGTAAAGTTTTATAATGTAATTTCAACTTCATTAAAGCAGTTTTTTGTCTTCTGTAGTATCTTTCTGAAATTCCTTTTCCAATTCAGCAATTTGTTTCTCTAATATTAAGCTTTCTACCGCATATTGCTTTTTAACTTTTGTAGTATAACTAATAATTTGCCTTCGTAAATATCCTTTCAAAGCTCCCCACAATACAAAATTACTACGTACTGAATTGATATTCGCAGCCAAAAACAAAGTAATCTGCTCCTTAACAAAAGTTATAAACTCTGGTTTTTTCAATAACATTGTATTAAACCTCCATCAATAAGACGATTGTATTACTTCTGAACCTACACAGGAGAAAAATAACATGGAATGATCTGATATAACCTGATTTTTATACTCTACCTTGCAGATGTGCCGAAACCAAAAAAAATCTATTCTAGAAAAGGAATCATGTCTAGAGGAATAAAAAGAAAAGTCTTTCTCTGTAGGATTTACTCTTCTCCAAACATCAACCAAATTCAAATCCTTCATCAAAGCTCCTATTTATATTGCCACCTTCGATTTTCTTATACTTTTTGGAGATCTATCCAATAAAGGATCCAAAACACAATTAAAATCTCCCCCAACCAAAATATTATTATTGGCCTGATTAAGCAATAAAAATGCCTCCAACATAAACCGTTCATCATCTACATTAGGTGCATAAATATTTAACAAAGTCCACAATTCAACAAAAATTTTACAATTAACCATCAAAACCCTCCCAGCATTTCCTTCAAACGATTCCAATTCAAACGGTAATTTCTTATGAATTAAAATCGCCACACCCTTCACTTTAGAATTAAAAGAATACGAAATTGCATGGCCAACCCACTGTCTCTTCAATTTCAAATGTTCTTTTTCAGTCAAATGTGTTTCTTGCAAAAAAGCAATATCAATTTTCATTTTTCTTATATAAGCCAAAACTCATTTACGCTTAATTGCGTTATTCAAAGCCTGAATATTAAAAGTTGAAAAATACAAATGAGACATTTCTTAATCTAATAATATATTTCACTACTATAAAATAATGCTTCCCTTCTAATTCCCTTAATATTCTAAACAGCCCCCTTGTGTAAAAATTCTCAAAAAAAATGGGAAAAAAAACTAACAGTCCCCAAAATAAACTACTAAAAAAAGTAGTAGCCCCCTAAAAATCTGGGTGTGGCAAAACCCACTAGTCGTAAATGACTAAAGGTCAGTGTCATCCACACCCCCAGTCAGACTTTCACAAAGTACTGAAACAAAAATAATCAACCCAATGATTCCAGTCCCAATGATTGTTCCGGATCTTCAATATCGAGAAGACTTTGTGTCAATTCAACTTTCTTCCCATTCTTTCCATGTTTTCCATTCTTCCCATTTCCTCCCCTTAGGTGACAGTGATGATGATCGTCCATTTCCTCGTAAATCTGACAATGAATTAGCAAAAATTAATGCATCATGATCATTTTCAAAGAATTGAGATTGAAAGTTCCCATAAAAAAATCTTTCAACACGGCCGGATAATGAAAGGCAAATTTATATCCCTTTCACCAAAATACTTATTTGGCTGAATTAAATTCTCTCCACCTTCTAATAATTTCTTGACTCAAATCAGCATTAAAAACCACCCTATTATTCTGGACCATCATTGGAGCCTGATTCTGTCGTGCTTTCTGCACCGCCATTCGTAATATAATTTCTCTGTCCTGGTATTTCAAACAACGAATCAAAATTCTTTGTGGTGGTTGGCCTGAAAAAGGTTTCTTCCTTAGTGCTCTATGTGCTCGATCTAACTCCAAACCATCCGGGAAAAAATTCCTTGCCCAACACCACAGGAATCCATTTCTTAAAAAACTTTACCGGATCAGAACCTTCTATATCTTCTGGAAGACTACTATTTTTACATTATTTCTTCGACCCTGGTTTTCTAATGAATCAATCTTCTTCAAAAATTCCTTCTTCTGGATTCCCCAGTCCACAAACGAACCCTCCACTTTTTCCATTTTTTTCTCTTTTACGCTCCATTTGGTTCTTACATTCAAAAAAAAGTTTCTTCAATCTTTTTAAAGTTATCTTGCACAGTGTGTCCACTGATTTTATATATCTACTAACATCAGTTTTAACTACATTAATATCTTGCTTCAGACAAGTCATTTCTTCACATATAGTAGTCATTTTTTTCCCGCAAAGCAGGACGTCAAGCGCTGAAGAGCTGGCTCTGAATGGGCAACTAAAGCGGCATCGTCTGCAAAGAGTAGTTCACGGACAAGTTTCTCTTGTGTCTTGGTGTGAGCTTGCAGGCGCCTCAGATTGAAGAGACTGCCATCCGTGCGGTACCGGATGTAAACAGCGTCTTCATTGTTGGGGTCTTTCATGGCTTGGTTCAGCATCATGCTGAAGAAGATTGAAAAGAGGGTTGGTGCCAGAACACAGCCTTGCTTCACGCCATTGTTAATGGAGAAGGGTTCAGAGAGCTCATTGCTGTATCTGACCCGACCTTGTTGGTTTTCGTGCAGTTGGATAATCATGTTGAGGAACTTTGGGGGACATCCGATGTGCTCTAGTATTTGCCAAAGCCCTTTCCTGCTCACGGTGTCGAAGGCTTTGGTGAGGTCAACAAAGGTGATGTAGGTCGGGTCAGATACAGCAATGAGCTCTCTGAACCCTTCTCCATTAACAATGGCGTGAAGCAAGGCTGTGTTCTCGCACCAACCCTCTTTTCAATCTTCTTCAGCATGATGCTGAACCAAGCCATGAAAGACCTCAACAGTGAAGACGCTGTTTACATCCAGTACCGCACGGATGGCAGTCTCTTCAATCTGAGGCGCCTGCAAGCTCACACCAAGACACAAGAGAAACTTGTCCGTGAACTACTCTTTGCAGACGATGCTGCTTTAGTTGCCCATTCAGAGCCAGCTCTTCAGCGCTTGACGACCTGCTTTGCGGAAACTGCCAAAATGTTTGGCCTGGAAGTCAGCCTGAAGAAAACTGAGGTCCTCCATCAGCCCCAGCTCCCCACCATGACTACCAGCCCCCTCACATCTCCATCGGGCACACAAAACTCAAAACGGTCAACCAGTTTACCTATCTCGGCTGCACCATTTCATCAGATGCAAGGATCGACAATGAGATAGACAACAGACTCGCCAAGGCAAATAGCGCCTTTGGAAGACTACACAAAAGAGTCTGGAAAAACAACCAACTGAAAAACCTCACAAAGATAAGCGTATACAGAGCCGTTGTCATACCCACACTCCTGTTCGGCTCCGAATCATGGGTCCTCTACCGGCACCACCTACGGCTCCTAGAACGCTTCCGCCAGCGTTGTCTCCGCTCCATCCTCAACATCCATTGGAGCGCTTACATCCCTAACGTCGAAGTACTCGAGATGGCAGAGGTCGACAGCATCGAGTCCACGCTGCTGAAGATCCAGCTGCGCTGGATGGGTCACGTCTCCAGAATGGAGGACCATCGCCTTCCCAAGATCGTGTTATATGGCGAGCTCTCCACTGGCCACCGTGACAGAGGTGCACCAAAGAAAAGGTACAAGGACTGCCTAAAGAAATCTCTTGGTGCCTGCCACATTGACCACCGCCAGTGGGCTGATATCGCCTCAAACCGTGCATCTTGGCGCCTCACAGTTTGGCGGGCAGCAACCTCCTTTGAAGAAGACCGCAGAGCCTACCTCACTGACAAAAGGCAAAGGAGGAAAAACCCAACACCCAACCCCAACCAACCAATTTTCCCCTGCAACCGCTGCAATCGTGTCTGCCTGTCCCGCATCGGACTTGTCAGCCACAAACGAGCCTGCAGCTGACGTGGACTTTTTACCCCCTCCATAAATCTTCGTCCGCGAAGCCAAGCCAAAGAAGAAGAAAGAAGAAGTAGTCATTTTAGTTTTCACTTCCATAAATCCTTGAGTCTTCTGAGTAGACATCTGTATTGACCTATTTTCTATTTGATGAGCAATTCCTTCCAAAATTGTGAACACTGAATCCAGTCTAGGTTCCATCACTTCCCTTTGAGGCCTACCTTCTCTGGTCTCAGTCCCCATTTCTTCCTGTGTAAGTTCCTGTAATGTTGATCTTTCTTCCTCCTCTAACATCATAGGTCCTCTTCCAGTGCGGCTGCGGGTCTGGACGCCCGTCGACAGCGTGCTGACTTCGTCAGGCCGCTACCATTCTGGCTCCACCACAGTCCACACCTTGTCCACTAGTTCCCGGACCCACAACGTTCCGCGCATGCCTGGCAAAGTCACCGACCGCCAGGCAGTATTGCGGGCTCGCGGGTCTGTCTTCGCTCGGCCGATCCGCCCGCACCCCCGGACTCATGGGGGAGCAAGGCAGGGACAGCCGAGCCCATCACTGAGCCGGCGCCATCTTGCGGTTGTGCGATCGGCGCCGGTGTAATACTTAACCGAGCAGACATTCTCTGAGGTTTGGGGACTCCAGTCGACGACTCCGTGGCTTCAACTTGGTAACTAGGCCTCAGCTCTTCAACACTTTTGTAAGGTAATTTCCTTTGCAATTGAGCTTTTGATTTTTTCACGTTTGCAGCCATTGCAATCCTCCAATATTCCAAAGTCTGTAAATACTATTTTTAATCACTTTTACAAATTTTAAATTCAGGTATTTAGAAGTCTAACTGGGGGAAGCAAATGTCTTTCCACTACGCCATCTTGCCATGTCCCCCCTTGCTTTCATTTTCTTGATATCAAGGTGTCCATATGTCCTTTTTTGTGCCGCCTCATCTCCATCCACTCACCTGCTCATCACTGGTCATTTTAAACACTGTCTGTGCATTCAATTTGTTACTACAAGTTCAAAGTATAGCATTTATTATCAGTGTACATTCATGAAATATAGTTAATGGAACTATTTTTGAGTAGATCGGAAACCTTGGCTTCTACTAAATAAACTTTCAATTGGGAAAATAAGCCAAGGCTTATGCTAAAATTACTTCCATGTTTCTGACAACTAATCAAAGTATAATGTTAATTAATAATTGTAATTACTGCTTAATTTTTCCAAATATAACATGATTCTTAAAACTGTTAGCCATACTGGGCTCAGAAGCCAGAACTTTTATCAGGTGAGCCTGGTGATTAAACAGAGTAGATGTCTTGTGAGTAAAATATTTTTGCACACACAAAGCAGCATTCTGTGCTAAATACTAACTTTGCAGACCTTCTTGATTCTTCCTAGACATTTCTTGACCAAACTTGAAAGCATTTTGTTTCATATACCCTTGTTAATTTGATGTTACTCTGAAGAGTCATGGGATGATTTGCTCATATAAGGTTCTTTATCAGCATAAGTTAGGTTATTGTTCCTGAGGCCTGTGATGTGCATGCTGTATCTTTTGGGGGGGAATTGTTAGGGCCTTTGAAATTACAGCAGCTAAATTAAAAGTTTGGATAATTTAAAAAATAATTGAAGGAAACAAAAGTTTGACAGCTTTCCACAGGCAGCATCAGTTAGCAATATGGGGATTAGAGTGAGTGCAGATTTCTAAATCTTTTTTTAAAAATGGGATAGGTGTAAGGCATTGTTATTTAAGAAATGAATGTAGAAACTGAGCTTAAATATCATAAATTTTCAAAATATAAAACCTGTTAGAAATGTATAAGTTGAATTAAGAATGACAAGAAAAATATAGTGGGTGTCAGCAGACAAAATGCTTATCGTAGAAATTTGTAATTGTAACCATTTTGTAAAGGAGAATTAATTTTTCAAAATATATTTATTGATCATCAAAAACAACTTTGTTCACATTATCCCGATGTGTGTTATGCCCTTTTTCTCAAAGCAGAGAAACCAACACTATAAATGTTCACATACACCCTCAAAAAATATACCCGGATCCCCCACTCCCTTGGTACCTTTGCTAGCAGTATCTGGTATATTAGCAATTGTACAAGTTCAACCATCTCAAAGTTAGACATTTCAGAGTTATTGTCGGAGTACATACATGACATCACGTATAACCCTGCTACTTTTTTCTGCGGGTGAGGCAGAATTTCCACTAATTGGTAGTGCAAAAAATCTGTACACAGCACTTATGTAAACAAATAAAGAACTGTAAACAGATAATGAATGTAAACAAACTGTCCAAGAATAAAAAATCAATAAAGTGCACAAGTAAGGGTCCTCAAATGAGTCCCTGTTTGACTTTGTTGTTGAGGAGTCAGATGGTGGAGGGGTAGCAGCTGTTCCTGAACCTAGTGGTGTGAGTCTTGTGATACCGATACCTCTTTCCTGTGGCAGCAGCAAGAAAAGTGAGTGTGCTGGGTGGTGTGGATCCTTGATGATCGCTGCTGCACTCTTACGGCAGCATTTCCTGTAGATGTTCTTGATAGTGGGGAGGGTTTTGCCTTTGATGTCCTAGGCTGTGTCCACTATCTTTTGGAGGGCTTTACGCTCAGGGATATTGGTGTCTCCATACCAGACCATAATGTAGCCGGTCAGCACACTTACCACCACACATCTGTAATTTGCCAGGGTTTCTGGTATCATATCAAACCTCCGCAAACTCCTGAGAAGTAGAGGCTCTGACGTACTTTCTTCACTATGCCATTAGTGTGTTGCGTCCAGGAAAGATCCTCCAAGATACTGATTCCCAATAACTTAAATTTGGTCACCTCTCTACCTCTGATTTCCCCCAATGATCACTGGATTGTACACCTCTGTCTTTCCCTTCCTGAAGTCAACAATCAGCTCCTTCATTTTGGTGACATTGAGTACAAAGTTGTTGTAGGTGCACCATTCGGCCAAGTTTTCAATCTCCCTCCTGACACTTCACCTTTCTTTATAAAACCCACTACTATGGTATCATCGGCAATTTTGTAGATGGCGTTATTGTTGTACTAAGCCACACAGCTGTAGGTGTAAAATTAGTAGAGCAGGGGCTAAGAACGCAGCCCTATGGAGCTCTGATACTGATGGAGATTGTGGAGGAGATGTTCTTACCAATCCTCACTGCTTGTGGTCTGGTGGTGAGGAAATCCATGATCCAATTACACAACGGGGTGTTGAGTCTAAGGTCTTGGAGTTTGTGGATCAGTTTGAAGTGACAATGGTGTTAAATGCCAAACTGTAGTCGATAAAGAGCATCCTGATGAATGCATCTTTACTGTCCAGGTGATCGAGGGCTTTTGTATAGCCAGTGAGATGGCATCGCTATAGGTGAACTAGAACGTATCCTTGCCGCCTCTCAGCTGATATACTTTAACACCAGCCTTTCAAAAAGCTTCATCACTGTAAGTGCTACTGGTCGATAGTCATTAAGGCTTCTTGGGCACTGGGTATGATTGACGCCGGTTTGAAGCAGGTGGGTACCACACCCTGCTGGAATGAGATATTGAAGATATCTGTGAATACATTGGTAGGTTGGTCAGCACAGATTTTTAATACTCAACCAGATACTCTGCCCAGGCTGGAAGCTTTCCTTGGATTTACTCTTCCTTAAGAACTTCCATTATTCTGTAAACATGCATAATTCATCGAAATATATCCTTAATCCATTGTGTAATAGAAGGGCATCTATCAGGTTTCCAGGGCAACAAGATTAGATGCTTAGCTAATATGGATGCAAACACTATTACTTCTTTCTGTAGAGAATTTAGGGAGTTATCAGAGATTCCAAATAATGTAGTCAATAGGCAGTGTTTCAAATTAATGTTAAATGTTTTGGATAATATGCTAAACACCCTGCTCCTGAACTATATTTTGAGCCACATTAATAAAACATGTGACTTAAGTGGTAGGTGGAACCATTACATTTGTCCTCTATTTCAGGATAAATGGCTGCCAGTTTGGATTTAGAAAAGTAGATCCTGTACAGCACCTTAAATTGAATGTCCCAACCGAGGCAGGAGGTGGTAGACCAAATTCAATCAATAGCCTCTTCTCACAATTTCTCCTCAATTTTTATTTCTAGTTCTTGCTCCCATTCTGACTTTATTTTGGTAAGTGATTGTCTTTTGATTGGTAGAGTAGTTATAAATTTTTGAAATTGTCCCTCTCACTCATGAGTTAGCTGATACTAGGTTCTTCCAGAGTTGTTTGGCAAGAAACTGAGGGAAGTTTAAAAAAGACTTGGAAATAAAATGTCAAATCTGAAAGGAGGTGAAATAAGTGTTTTGATAGTAATCCATGTGTATGTGACAAAGAAGTGAAGCTGCTAAACACTCCATCCGCATTAAGGTTTGGAAGACAATTTATATCTTTAGTTTACTATTCATTACAAAAGAGATCATTAACTGATGGGTGAGAATAAATGTTTGACTGATGCAGCTACCCACTTAAAATGACGTCTCATCTGCTATAATTTTTTTTAATGTAGTTTAACTGGATTGTCGATATGATTAGAAGGATTATGGGCAATGAAGAATGCACTATAGTACCTAAAGAAGACAATTTACAAAATGACCCCTCCAGCTTACACCAGGAGAGCTCAGGGGTGTGAACCCAATGGCATAGTTCATTTACAGTATATGTGCTGCCCAGTAGTGAAATTGGGAAGAGTATGTCTTCCACTAACCTTACAATTTTGCAATAAGGCTTTATGAAGACTTGGAGATTTCTGTCCCAAATAAAGGAGAAAATTATTTTATCCAGAGAGGTGAAAAATATTTTGGAAGAAATAAGGGATTAGTTTGAAACAAGTAAAATCTTGGTAGTATATTCATTTTAATCATTTTTATTCTACCTATTAATGACCAGGCCAAATTGCTTCATCTCTGAAAATCTGATTTCACATGGTCAGTAAGAAAAATAATTTTTTTATTAGGAGGTTTGAGAATATAAACGTGATGTATACACCTAGGTACTTAAAACCTGATTGACCAAACTGACAGGACAGATCTGATTGCATTGATGGGGTAGCATTCATTCTTTGAAGATTCAATTTATAACCTGAAAGAGTGCCAAACCCCTTTAAAATGGATAGAGTGGAAGAGATGCTTCTCTACCGATCAATTACAAACAGCAGCAAATCATGCATATAATGAAAATCTCTTTTCCAGTCCATTTGGGACAAACCCTTAAAGGCAGGGGATGTCTGTAACATAATTGATAATAGTAAATTGCAGTGTCAAAAATAAGAGGAAATAAGGGACATCCTCGTCGCATACTATGTTTCAATGCAAAATAATCAGTGAATATTGTTTGTGTGTACAGGTGCTTGAGTTGTAGTGTATAGAAGATTAATCCAAATTTATTTAATACTGCAAAAAGATATTCCCACTCTACCCTATCAAAGGCTTTTTCAGCATCTAGTGAAATCACAATTTCCGGGGAAGTTGTCAAATGGTTAAAATTTGATAATGTGGAAAAGTGTACGGATGTTAAAGGACAGATGATACTGTTTTATGAAACCATTCTGTTTTTCAATTATGATCTTTGGTAACACTTTCTAGTCAAGATGCTATGACCTTGGCTAATGGTTTAACATCCTCTTTGAGTAGAGATAATTGCTTGTTGGAGCCGCATGATGTTGTATCCATAACCTTCTTCAAGAGGAAAATTATTGATGCTGGAGTTAAAGTAGGGAAGGTTTGCTAGTGTTGCTCCAGGGGGTTTAAATTAGATTTGCAGGGGGATGGGAACCACAGTGCCAGAGTAGATAGGAGAGTGGAGGAGGGAAAAGATGAGGTGAAAATTGCTTGTAATGTTAGAAGTCAAAGGGTGCGACATGGTGGAAATTTTCTCCAGTGCATCTATTTCAATGCAAGAGGTATTGTAGGAAATACAAGCAAACTTAGAGCATGGATTGGCATGTGGAATTATATTGTGGTCATTGGTGAAACTTGGTTGCAGTAGGGGCAGGTCTGGCAGCTCAATGTTCTGAGCTTCCATCACTTCAGATGCGATAGAATGGTGGGGGGGGGGGTGAAAGGGGAAGGAATGGCATTGCTCATCAGGGAAAATATCACAGCTGTGCTTAGGCAGGACAGACCAGAGGGCTCATCTTCTTACATTGTATGGGTGGAACTGAGGAACGGCAGAGATATGACCACACTCATGAGGTTGTTTTATAGGCTGCCCAATGGTCAATGAGAATTGGAGGAGCAAATCTGTAGAGAGGTAGCAGACAGCTGCAGAAAACCAGATTGTGATAGGAGATTTTAACTTTCCACATCTTGACTGGGACTCCCATACTGTAAAAGTCCTGGATGGCTTGGAGATTGTCAAATGTGTTCTAGAAAGTTTTCTAAATCAATATATAGAGGTACCAACTAGAGTGCGAGCAATACTGGGTCTCCTTATTAGAGAACGAGACAGGACAAGTGACAAAAGTCTATGTAGGTGAACATTTTGGGTCCAGTGATTATCATTCCATTAGTTTCAAGGTAATTATGGAGAAGGATAGTTTTGGGGCTTGGGTTGAGGTTCTCAGTTAGAGAAAGGCCCATTTTGAGGAAATGAAAAAGGATTAGGATGTTATTTTCTGGCAAGGATATGCAAGGTAAGTAGAAGACCTTCAAAGAGGAAATTTTGAGAGTACAGAGTTGTATATTTCTGTCAGGATTAAAGGCAAAGTTAACAGGCATAGGGAGTCCTGGTTTTTGAGGGACATTGTGGATCTGGTTTGGAAGAAGAGAGAGGTGTATAACAGTTATAGGCAGCACAGAGTAAATTAAATACTTGAGGAGTATAAAATATGAAAGGAAAACCTCAAGAAAGAAATCAGGGGAAGGCTAAAAGAAGACACAAGGTTGCTTTGGCAGACAATGTGAAGGAAAATCCAAAGGGTTTCTACACATATAAGAGCAAAAGAATAGTAAGGGGCCAAATTGGTCCTCTTAAAGATCAGAGTGGTCGGCTATGTATGGAGCTAAAAGAAATGGGGAGATCTTAAATGGGTTATTTTGCATCAGTATTAACTCGAGAAACTGGAACAGAGTCATGGAAAGTTAGGAAGACAAGCAGTGAGGTCATGAGAAGGAAGTGCTTGCTACCTTATAGCATACAGGGGTTTATAAATCTCCAGGGCCTGACAAGATGTTCCCTCTGACCTTGAAGGAGGCTAGTGTACAAATTGCAGGGATTCTGACAGAAATATTTAAAATGTCCTTCGCCACAGGTGTGTTGCTGGTGTATTATTGTTCCATTATTTAAAGAAGGCTCCAAAAGTAATCCTGGAAACTGTACACCTGACGTCAGTAATAGGTAAGTTATTGGAATGTGTTCTAAGAGATTGGATATACAAGTATTTAGATAGCCAAGGACTGATAAGAGATAGTCAGTTTGGATTTGTACATGGTAGGTCATGTAAGTGTTAAAATGACTTGCAAGCGTATTCTGCAAGAAGCTGGCAAATATTGTTTATGCATTCCATGAGTGTCTCTTAGCAACAGCAGATTAAGGTTGTGGCTAGCTTGCATTTTTAAGATAAACAATCAGTTTTGAACTTTCCTATGTTCTGTGAGAAAGGAAAGAATGGAGACAATCTGAAAAATGTTGACCATTTTATTGACCATTCTAATCATCATTTAATTGTTGTTTAATTGCTTTATCATAGTTTTAATCGTATAAGAAAGTAGAGTGATGCAGTTACTAAGGTATAACTTTTTTAATAAACTGGAAAACTCAACGCAACTTCAGTACGGACTTTTCATTGAACGAGTCATAAACAACAGCACTCTACTCTTTCCAAGCAATTATAAAGGAAGATAATTGCAACATTTAGTAAAAATGTTAAAATGGACTATTGATTCATTCGTCAATAGAAGACAGAATTGAAGATATAGAAAGTTGGAAATTAGATTTTGGAGAGAAGATGGGATCATTTGGGCTCTGTTTAGAGCAGATCAATAAAGGAAGCACAAGCATCAACAGCACCAAGACCATTGAAGAAGCCTTATTAAAGGTTACTTCTGTGTGTTTATTGCAAATTAGAAAACAGTTTGTAGAAACTGTCGCTTGTCCTAAGAGGATGGTTTGGGAGAAATTATTGTGCATGTTTGATGTTTTGAGTGCAATGATTGACTGAATGGAGAAGGTGGCAGCTGCCACAGCAATAACTGCAGCTAAGGAGCTATGTGTTGAGAAGATGAAAGTCAAAGAACATATAGAAGAAGTGCAAAGTCAGCAATTAGAGACAAGTGGAAGCGAAGTGACTCCTCAAGCAAGACTGAGTGAGGATATAGATAAGCAGAAGGTTGCGGTTGCTGGGGATACAAATCCCACAGAATTTCTGCAAAAGCTATTAATAAAAATTAAGATCAGCCCCAAGGAAATGTCTGAGGCTGTGCCACAAGATGGTGGTGAGGGGGATGAGCAATCCAAAATGGAGACTGGGCCAAATATTAAGACAACATTTGCCATATAGAACCTAATGATAGTGTGTGAAATGCTGAAAGGAGTTCTTGTTCAGACTCCAATGTTACAAGTTCTGCATCTACACGAGTAAAGAATTCAGGTTGATGTGGCAATTCTTGAAGCAAAAAGAAAAATTCCTTCCCATTAAATTTAACTTAGAAGAGCGGAACAGACAATTAAAGAGGCAAAGGGAGTACCAATTGGTTCAAGAGAGATATGCCTTTGAACAACAGGAGGAACAGTTGAGGAGGGAACAGGTATAGATGACACCTTCCAAGTTCTAATATTTTCCAATTTCCAAACATCATCTTCAAGCAAACATGAGCAACGATATTCCAAATTACTATCTTATTAATCCACTAGGAAGCAGGCGGAGGCCCCGATCCGGGCAGAGAGTTGGAGGCGGCGGCCCCAGTCCGGGCACAGAGAGAGCTGCGACGGCCTCGGCCCCGGTCCGGGCAGTATGGACCGACCTAGGAGGGGAGGCAGACCCCTCCAGCCCGGGTAAGAAACCTGCATAGGAGAAGGCCACTCCAATATAAAACCTACGACCCAAGGACCTCGCAGCCACGTCCCAGCTTGCTTGGCCAAGGCACACGAACCATGGGTGTAAAGGGTGGGGCCAGTACTGCGCGCACTGCACTCCACCTAAAAGCTCCTTTGCGCAGGCCCGAGGACAGGTCCACGTCCTCCCCCTCAAAAGATGCTCACAAACTCAAGCTAGCATGCTGGAACATCAGAACCATGCTAGACAAGGCTGACAGCCACCGACCTGAACGTCGGTCTGCCCTCATTGCACATGAACTCCTCAGACTTGACATTGACATAGCCGCTCTCAGTGAAGTCCGCCTGGCAGATGTAGGCAGCCTCCAAGAACGCGGCGCGGGCTACACACTCTACTGGTCTGGCAAGCCTTTGGATGAACGACGCCTATCTGGTGTAGGCTTCATGGTCAAGAACTTCATTGCCTCGGAGGAGTCACGTGATGGAGTAGTGGCCGGACAGTGAACTCCAGCCCTCTCCAGAAAAGTCGGGAAAAACAAAGGAAAACACAAAGGCACAGAAATAAAAGTTACAGAAAAGTGAGTATAAAGGTGGAAAGAAGATGGCGACAAAAAATGAAAAATCGAAAGCAACGGTAAGAAGAGAGGAAGAGAAGACAACGGGGGAAAAAGGTGAAGGCCTTACCTGTTCGAAGAGGCCCGCTGCGGAGAGAGAAACCCGCTCCCTCAGGTCGGTAAATAATGGACTACAAAAATGGCTCGCTGAGCCGAGTAAAAGTGCGCAACCGCGCATGCGTGAGGAGTCGCACATGCGTGATGCGCATGAAAAAAAACACACCGACGGGAGGGGGGACCAGCTGGGGAGTCGATCTCCACAGCCGGCAACGACAGCTGCAGAACACCTGCAGCAAGAAGAGAACACAGAAGACAATAGAAACAAGAAAGAAGAGAAGGAAAAGGCACCAAAGAAACAACAGATGGCCAACCCAGAGGAAGAAGAAGAGGAAGAGGAAGAGTACAGTGAAATAGAAGAAGAAAAGAAAGGCAAGATAAAGGATATACTTTCTCTTATTAAAGGATACATGGAGTCATTTAAAGAATGGCAAACACAGGAATTTAATGATTTAAGAAAAAGAATAAACAACACAGAAGAGAAAATGAATAAAATAGATATGACCTTAACAGAAATGGGAAAGAAAATGGACAAGATGGAAGAGCAGGCAGTAGCAGCAGAAATGGAGGTAGAAGACTTAAAAAAGAAATTGGAGGAATCTAATAAAAAAACTAAAGAGACACAAGAACTACTAGCTCAAAAAATAGATACAATGGAAAATTATAACAGAAGAAATAACATAAAGATAGTGGGCCTTAAGGAAGATGAAGAAGGCAAGAATATGAGGGAGTTTATAAAAGAGTGGATCCCTAAGACCCTAGGATGTCCAGAACTACAGCAAGAAATGGAAATAGAAAGGGCACATAGAGTATTGGCCTCTAAACCACAACCACAACAAAAACCAAGATCTATTGTAGTAAAATTCCTAAGATATACTACAAGAGAAAAGGTACTGGAGAAGACAATGGAAAAAGTAAGAGAGGGCAACAAACCACTGGAGTATAAAGGGCAAAAAATCTTCATTTATCCAGATATAAGTTTTGAACTCCTAAAGAAGAGAAAAGAGTTCAATACAGCAAAGGCGATTTTATGGAAGAAAGGGTATAAATTTATACTAAAGCATCCAGCGGTATTGAAAATATTTATTCCAGGACAACAAAACAGACTATTCTCGGATCCAGAAGAAGCACGAAAATTTGCAGAACAATTACAAAAATAGACTGAGGGATGAAGACGGGTAATGAGAGTAAAAATGATCACGATTGATATGTATGTGGGTAAAGACAAAAATAGACTGAGGGATGAAGACGGGTAATGAGAGTAAAAATGATCACGATTGATATGTATGCGGGTAAAGAGGTATAAGAGTGAATAGAGACAATGTGCAGACGTGAATGTATCTGTACTTAGAGGAAAATATAGATAGTATAGACAAGAATTAATAAGGGAAGGTAATGGAATAGAGAGAATAAGGAGGGAATTAAAAGAGTGACCTTTGTGACATATGAAAAGTGAAATCTTTTCGGGGGGGGCTGGGTGTGGGGAAATAGCAGTCACTGCAAAATCAGTTGACGCTTGCGAGTGGATTCGCAAATCCAAATGGAGAGGGGAGATGTGGTTGTCCGACAAGGGATAAAGGACAACTCAGGAGGGGAAGGGGAGATTGGGGATAAAGAAGATAGAAATAGGAGAATAAGGAAAATGTTGGATGTTGTAGGAATGTTGTCTTATAAAGAGTTGAAAATAAGAAAACAGAAATGGAAAAGGAGGAAAGGTAATGATGGAAAAACGGAAAGAGAAGATAAACAAAATATAAAATGGCTACGCTGAACTATATGACTTTAAATATTAATGGAATACATAACCAAATTAAAAGGAAGAAACAACTAAATTTAAATGAATAAATGTATTCCATTAGAAAAAATAACATATAGGTTAAGAAATAATATTGAAATATTCGAACAAGTATGGGAGCCTTACATTAAATACAATAGCGAAAACCTACCGGGGACAAACATTACCTAAGTTGATAGAAGGAGAAGGAAAGAAAAGAATGGACTCAGTAGAATTTCTGGTGTATTTTTGTTGAATGACAACATTGTCTGACTGGCTTAATGCAACCTAGATTGTATACCTAAAATGGATGAGGGGGGGTGGCTTGGGAGGAGGGAGGGGGGGGAGAAAAAGTCACTGTATATGTGTGAAAAAGAAATAGTGTATATCTTGGCTAATGTGATTTATGGTGTGAAAAAAAAAGAACTCATTGCCTCCAAACTCGAAAACCTTCCGACAGGCCACTCGGACCGAATCATGTCCATGCGACTCCCCCTTCAAAACAAGCGTTGCATCACCCTCATCAGTGTCTATGCTCCAACCCTCCAGGCGGAACCAGCAGAAAAGGACAAGTTCTACACTGACCTGCGCAACCTCATCCAACGCACCCCTACAGCCGACAAGGTTGTCATCCTTGGCGACTTCAACGCTCGCGTTGGCAAAGACTCAGAAACCTGGCCAGGAATCCTGGGCAATCATGGCGTCGGCAAGTGCAACGACAATGGGCGCCTCCTGTTGGAGCTCTGCGCAGAACAGCGGCTTGTCATTACAAACACCCTTTTTCAGCAGAGGGACAGCCTCAAGACTACCTGGATGCATCCCCGATCCAAACCCTGGCACCTCCTGGACTACATCCTGGTGCGAGAAAGTGACAAACGAGATGTGCTCCACACCAGGGTCATGCCCAGCGCGGAATGCCACACTGACCACCGGCTGGTTCGCTGGAAGCTCAACCTTCACTTCAAGCCAAAGTCCAGGAGCAGTAAAGCCCCCAGAAAGAGGTTCAATGTTGGAAACCTGCAGTCAGACGAAGAGAGAAGAAACTTCCAGGCAAACCTCAAAGCAAAGCTCGACGATGCAACCCGCCTCATGGACCCGTCCCCTGAAACCCTCTGGGATCAGTTGAAGACTACCATACTGCAATCCACTGAAGAGGTACTGGGCTTCTCCTCCAGGAAAAACAAGGACTGGTTCGACGAAAACAACCAGAAAATCCAGGAGCTGCTGGCAAAGAAGCGAGCTGCCCACCAGGCCCACCTTACAAAGCCGTCCTGTCCAGAGAAGAAACAAGCCTTCCGTCGCGCATGCAGCCATCTTCAGCGCAAACTCCGGGAGATCCAAAATGAGTGGTGGACTAGCCTCGCCAAACGAACCCAGCTCAGCGCGGACATTGGCGACTTCAGGGGTTTCTACGAGGATCTAAAGGCTGTGTACGGCCCCTCACCCCAAGTCCAAAGCCCGCTGCGCAGCTCAGACGGCAAAGTCCTCCTCAGCGACAAGATCTCCATCCTCAACCGATGGTCAGAACACTTCCAATCTCTTTTCAGTGCCAACCGCTCAGTCCAAGATTCCGCCCTGCTCCAGCTCCCTCAACAGCCCCTAAGGCTAGAGCTGGATGAGGTCCTCACCCAGGATGAGACATATAAGGCAATCGAACAACTGAAAAGTGGCAAAGCAGCAGGTATGGATGGAATCCCCCCAGAGGTCTGGAAGGCTGGCGGCAAAACTCTGCATGCCAAACTGCATGAGTTTTTCAAGCTTTGTTGGGACCAAGGAAAGCTGCCTCAGGACCTTCGTGATGCCACCATCATCACCCTGTACAAAAAAAAAGGCGAGAAATCAGACTGCTCAAACTACAGGGGAATCATGCTGCTCTCCATTGCAGGTAAAATCTTCGCTAGGATTCTACTAAATAGAATAATACCTAGTGTCGCCGAGAATATTCTCCCAGAATCACAGTGTGGCTTTCGCGCAAACAGAGGAACTACTGACATGGTCTTTGCCCTCAGACAGCTCCAAGAAAAGTGCAGAGAACAAAACAAAGGACTCTACATCACCTTTGTTGACCTCACCAAAGCCTTCGACACCGTGAGCAGGAAAGGGCTTTGGCAAATACTAGAGCGCATCGGATGTCCCCCAAAGTTCCTCAACATGATTATCCAACTGCACGAAAACCTACAAGGTCGGGTCAGATACAGCAATGAGCTCTCTGAACCCTTCTCCATTAACAATGGCGTGAAGCAAGGCTGTGTTCTCGCACCAACCCTCTTTTCAATCTTCTTCAGCATGATGCTGAACCAAGCCATGAAAGACCTCAACAGTGAAGACGCTGTTTACATCCAGTACCGCACGGATGGCAGTCTCTTCAATCTGAGGCGCCTGCAAGCTCACACCAAGACACAAGAGAAACTTGTCCGTGAACTACTCTTTGCAGACGATGCTGCTTTAGTTGCCCATTCAGAGCCAGCTCTTCAGCGCTTGACGACCTGCTTTGCGGAAACTGCCAAAATGTTTGGCCTGGAAGTCAGCCTGAAGAAAACTGAGGTCCTCCATCAGCCCCAGCTCCCCACCATGACTACCAGCCCCCTCACATCTCCGTCGGGCACACAAAACTCAAAACGGTCAACCAGTTTACCTATCTCGGCTGCACCATTTCATCAGATGCAAGGATCGACAATGAGATAGACAACAGACTCGCCAAGGCAAATAGCGCCTTTGGAAGACTACACAAAAGAGTCTGGAAAAACAACCAACTGAAAAACCTCACAAAGATAAGCGTATACAGAGCCGTTGTCATACCCACACTCCTGTTCGGCTCCGAATCATGGGTCCTCTACCGGCATCACCTACGGCTCCTAGAACGCTTCCACCAGCGTTGTCTCCGCTCCATCCTCAACATCCATTGGAGCGCTTTCATCCCTAACGTCGAAGTACTCGAGATGGCAGAGGTCGACAGCATCGAGTCCACGCTGCTGAAGATCCAGCTGCACTGGGTGGGTCACGTCTCCAGAATGGAGGACCATCGCCTTCCCAAGATCGTGTTATATGGCGAGCTCTCCACTGGCCACCGTGACAGAGGTGCACCAAAGAAAAGGTACAAGGACTGCCTAAAGAAATCTCTTGGTGCCTGCCACGTTGACCACCGCCAGTGGGCTGATATCGCCTCAAACCGTGCATCTTGGTGCCTCACAGTTTGGCGGGCAGCAACCTCCTTTGAAGAAGACCGCAGAGCCCACCTCACTGACAAAAGGCAAAGGAGGAAAAACCCAACACCCAACCCCAACCAACCAATTTTCCCCTGCAGCCGCTGCAACCGTGTCTGCCTGTCCCGCATCGGACTTGTCAGCCACAAACGAGCCTGCAGCTGACGTGGACTTTTACCCCCTCCATAAATCTTTGTCCGCGAAGCCAAGGCAAAGAATCCAATAAACCGAACTTTGTAGTTGCAGCTTGAAGTAGCTATAATTCGTTGATAAAACAGATGAACATTTTGTATAACTTTGCATTGATATTTTCATAACGATGAATATTCTACTTTAAGCAGATATAACCTAAAATTAAGATGAATTCAAAGAAAAGTTTCTCGAGCTCGCGTCTCCTCCATAATTCTTCGCACAATGAGATGCAAGCTTTCTGTGCACCCGGATATTACAACATATGAGGTCTTAGTAACTATGGTAACACTACAAACAATAATTTCTTAAAGGGATAGGCACAAAATTAAGAAGTAAAAACACAAGGTTTTAACCTTTATAACAGGAGCTACTGGAACTGCAAAAAAATTGTTGTTCAGCATGTCAGGTCAAGGCACTAGGAAGCTCAGTGGTATTTGTTGCTCAAAGTAAATTATCAAAAGCATCATACTTAAAAGAAGGACAAAAGAAAATATTCAATACCAAGGCTGAGTCAGTACTTCAACCACAATACGTGCTTAGTCCTGAAATAGGCAGGTCAAACCACAGGGCTGAGCCAGTGCTACAATCACAAGACATGTTTGGTCATGAGCTAGGTAGATTAAAACTCGGGGCTCAGCCAGTGCTGCAGTTGTGAGATGTGCAAGATCCTGAATTAATCAGGTTAAGGCAAAGAGCCAGATCTTAAACCCCAATGATAAACCCATTGGACAGAGCCAAATGCAATCTTTTGAAGGATCATACCAGGCGCTTCTGGCAAGTATTAGAAATCTGGGTGAACGAAATAACGTAGGCCCAGGCACAATAAGATAAAGTGAGATAGCTGCATTATTAATGCATTTACAGACTCTCTTCTCTGCCCAAAAGAGAGGTTCTATTTTTGATGGTGACACCCTTGAATTACAATTGTTTATAAAACAGAGGATTGTTTATATTATTTGCAACAGTTCACCAGAGAACCACCACAAGATCTTGTAAATAGTTACCAACTTGTGGCTCCTAATGCAAGATTCAAACAGGTTAAGTCATTACTAGAGAAACATTTTGGTAACAAATATAGAATTTCTACAGCTCTTTCATGGTCATTAATAAGACCAGATGACATGAAGGGTTTACAATCTTACGACCTCTTTCTAAGTTGTAACGTCATGACGGAGATTGACCATCTTCGAGAGCTTGACATACCTAATAATATCGTAATCATTGTAAATAAATTACCCCTCCAGATGAGAGAACTGTGGAGAAGTCAAATTGTTGAATACCAGAAAAGAAACTATGTGACATCTACTTTTAAGGATTTGGTGGAGTTCATTGAAGGGCAAGTGGACATTATCACAGATCCAGTGTATGGAAATATCAAAGGTACTCAAACAGTGAGTAAAGAAGTTGAAAAGTCCAAATCATATCCTCAACCAAAATTAAGGAAAACTACATTGGCCACCTCTCTGACAGTGGTAGATAAAGAAATTAAGAAAACTTAAAGTTTGCCCATTGTGAAGAAAGGTTTGTTCTGTAATAATAAGCATGATTTGGAAAAGTGTGCACAGATGGAAAAGAAGATGCACTGTGATAAAATCACTTTTTTTGAAGGAAGATGGAGTAGGTTTTGGCTGTCTGTGTAAAGGACACATCCTCACCAAGTTGTGTGAATTTTGCCCATAGAAAATGTGCTGAGGACAATATGGAACAATTTAGCTTTCAAGCTATAAGCACCATCAAGAATAATTTCTATGTGGATGACTGTCTCACTTCTGCAGCTAAAGAATTACAAAATGTGACTCAGCTGTGACATGTGTAGTCAGAAACATCCTAAGATATTACATATCAAGGAAAAGAAGAATACAGAAAAGGAACAAATGACAAAAACAAGAAAACAGTGTTGAAGCCTCAGTATTAACAAATGGTCCTCCTGGGGCCGATGAAAATAACTGCAAACTTTGATAGTACCTGTGGAGGTCAAGGCCAAGAAACAAAGTGCACATCAAAGCAACATTGAACCGTGGACACTTTTGAAATATTCGTTTACGTGATATTGACTCTGAGATTGAATTACTAATTGGTTCAGCTATACCAGAGGCTCTAGAACCACTAGATATAATAAGGAGTGAGGGAAATGAACCTTACACTGTCAAAACTACACTTGGTTGGATGATTAATGGACCATGAGGAGAAAGAAGAGGCTCAAAATCTATAAGGGTCAACAACATATTGACTGTGAAGTTTGATAAGGTGTGGTAGTGGCAATTCAAAAATGACTTTCGTGAATATATCAGGACTGACCAAGAACCTTCAAAGGAAGATCAGCAGTTCCTGGAATTGGTGTTAAAATCTGCCAAGATGGTTAGTGATCATTATTGCATTAAAGGAAAGGGGCATACATATGCCTGATAATAGAAGTATTAACTGAGAAACATGCACTGAATTTGAAGAGAAGAATCAAGAAAAATGCTTCCTTTCACTCAGACTACACTGAATACATGTCTGACATGATATCCAAAGGATATATAGAGGAAGTACCAGATAATATTTTTGGAACGTAGTGATGGCAAAAAATGGTACTTACTACACCATGGAGTTTTGCATCCACAGAAGGAAAAACTTCATGTGGTGTTTGATTGTGGAGCAACCTTTCGGGGAATTTCAATAAATTCTCAACTCCTACGTGGACTTGATTTGACCAGTACATTGATAGGAGTCCTAACTAGATTCTGTAAAGAACCTGTCATCGTCACTGCAGATATTGAAGCACTGTTCCATCAGGTGAAAGTACCGAATGAAGACTGACTTTTTACAATTCATTTGGTGACCTGATGGAGATTACAGTCAGAACATGGTGGAATACAGAATAACAGGGCATCTATGTGAAGCGATTTCATCGCCAAGTTGTGTGAATTTTGCCCTTAGAAAATGTGCTGAGAACAGTATGGAACAATTTGGCTTTCAAGCTACAAACACCATCAAAAATAATTTCTTTGTGGATGACTTGCACCTGCAGCTAAAGAAGCAGTAGCTCTTTATCATGAGTTAAAGGCAATCTGTTTGAAAGGAGGCTTTCAACTTACCAAATGGACAAGTAATAGATGCCAGATATTGACTGCCATATTTGAAAATGAGAGAGCAAGAGAAATGAAGAATTTGGACTTAGATCATAACAATAAAACTACAAGTTTTCAAACTTTTGTGGATAACAGAATCATGAAAGGGTGTTAGGAATACAATGGTGTGTTCAGAATGATGTTTCTTAGTTCAAAATAATTTTGAAGGACCGTCCTCACACAAGAAGGGGGAAGGGGATTCTTTCAACTGTTCGATTATATTATCCTCTTGGAATATTGACACCAGTTGTCCTGACTGCCAAGAAGATCCTGCAGGATTTGTGTAAGAAGAAGATTGGTTGGGATGATGAGATACCAGAATCCATTGTGCAAAAATGGAGGTGTTGGATGCAAGATCTTCGGAAGCTGGAAGACTTCAAGATTGGCTGATGCTTTAAGTCCACAAATTTATGAATTATAACAACTGCTCAATTGCATCATTTTGCAGATGCATGTGAAGACTGATATGGAACTGTTAGTTACCTATTACTGCATGATAACAAAGATTAGGTACATTGTGGATTTGCAATGGGAAAGGCCAGAGTGGCTCCATTGAAACCAGTCAGTATCCCATGAATGGAATTGACAGCTGCTACCATGGAGAGCAGAATGGGCACAATATTGAAAAATTAGTTACAGATGAAACTAACACACTCCATATTTTAGACTGATAGCACCTCTGTGCTCAAAAATGTTAACAATAAAACTACAAGGTTTCAAACTTTTGTGGATAACAGAATCACTGAAATTGATAAAGTCTCATGTCCAATAGAGTGGAGAAACATTAAGGCAGTTAACATTTCCTACTGATCTGACTTCCTGACCTTTGAAAATCAAGTCTTTTATGAAGAATGAAATGTGGGTGTCAGGGTCTCAGTTTCTTCTGCAGGCTCAAAAGGAGTGGCCTCAAAATCCTGATAAATTAGAAGAAATTTTTACCAGAAGACCTTGAAATCAAAATAAAGACCCTTAAATCAGGAGAAAGACTGCAACTGCTGTTCAGATAATGTTTGAAAAAATGGATTCAGTTACTTGCTCAATCCATTACTTCTCATCGCAATTTATAACAGATTTGATCTGGAAAAACATGGGTGAAAGAATATCTTCCAGGAGTGACAGAAATGGTTTAAGATTAGGATTAGGTACAGTTTCATGGCTGGGGATGTTGTGATCATCATAGACCATTCAGTGCCTTGGAATTCCTGGATGATGGAAAAGATTGTTGATACCATCTAGGACAAAATAGGATTTGGACATCAAATTCAGATCAAGACTAAAACTGGCTTTCTGAAGAGACCAATTACCAAAATCTGTCTTTTACAAGAGGCAGAAAATATTGTTTATGCATTCCATGAATGTCTCCTAGTAACAGCCTGCTTCAAGGTTGTGATTAGCTTTTGTGTTTTTAAGATAAACAATCAGTTTTGAATTTCCTTTACTCTGCGAGAAAGATAAGAATGGAGACAGTCCAAATAATTTTTTTGACTGTTTTATCGACCGTTCTAATCATCATTTAAGTATCATTTTAATTGTTTTATCATAGTTTTAATAGTATAAGAAAGTAATGTCATTACTAAGGTACAAAGTTTTAATAAACTGAAAAATTCAACACAACTTTAGTGTGGATTTTTCTGTAAATGAGTCATAAACAACGGCACTCTACTCTTTCCAAGTGCCTATAAAGGAAGATAGCTGGAACAGGTTATGTTTAACCAATATGATAGTTTTTAGAGGAATTTATCAGGAAAGCTGTTGAAGGAAATGCTGTGATGTTGTCTACGTGGACTTTAGTAAGACCTTTGACAAGGTCCCACATGGGAGGCCTAGTCAGGAGAGTTCAGAAACTTGGTAGTCATGGTGAGGTCATAAACTGGATTCGATATTGGCTGGATGCGAGAAGCCAGAGAGTAGAAATGCATGATTACTTCTCAGTCTGGAGGCCTGTGTGTAGTGGTGTGCCTCACGGATTGGTGTTAGAAACATTTTTTTTGTCATTTATATATGATGGTAATGTGGTAAATTGAACCAGTAGATTTGTAGATGACATAAAAATTGGTGGCATTGTGGACAGTGAGGAAGGTTTTTAAAGCTTGCGGAGGAATCTGGACCATCTGGAAAAATGGGCTGAAAAATGGTAGATCAATTTGATGTAGATAAGTGTGAGGTGTTGCATTTTGGAAGGACAAACCAAGAAAAGAAATACACAGTAAATGATAGGGCACTGAGATATGCAGAAGAACAGAGGGATCTGGGAATACAGGTACATAATTCCCAGTTTGTGGTATCACAGGTAGATAAGGTTGAGATATCTTTTGGCTTATTGGCTTTCTTAAATCAAAGTATCGAGTATGGGTGTTGGGTTGTTATGGTAAAGTTGTACAAGAGGCCAAATTTGGATTATTGTGTGCAATTTTGGTCACCTAACTACAGGAAAGTTATCAATAAGATTGAAAGAAGATTTACTTTAGGATATTGCCCAGATTTCAGAAACGGAGTTACAGGGAAAAGTTAAACAAATTAGGACTTTATTCCTTGGAGCGTAGAAGAATGAGGGGAGATTTGATTGAACTATTAAAAATTATGCGGGGTTTAGACAAAGTAAATGTAGGTGGGCTTTTTCCACTGAGGGTGAAAGGGGAAAAGTTTAGGGGAAACTTTTTCACATAGAGAGTGGTGGGAGTATGGAACAAGCTGCCAGCTGAAGTGGTGAATGGGGGATCTATTTTAACATTTTAGAAGAATTTGGACAGGTACATGGATGGGAGGGGTTTGGAGGGCTATAGATTGGGTGCAGATCAGTGGGACAAGGCAGAAAAATAGTTCAGCGCAGACTCGAAGGGCCTGTTTTTCTGTGCTGTAATGTTCTATGGTTCAAGTTGGTAAAGCTCCTCGGTCCAGTGATTCATTAAACACAAAAATAGAACTGAAGACAATTGCTTTAATTGATAATGCAATCTCATCCAGAGTGAGTGAGGGGTCTAGTTCCTTAACCAAGTTGGAGTCAATAACCAGATTCATGAAATTAAGAAACTGGCTCATTTTGATGTTGTCCAAAGCATATTCAGATTTGTAGAGTAAGGAGCAAAAAGATTTAAAGGCAGCGTGTAGTGGGTGCACAGCGCGGCAAGGTGAACTGTCACTGGCACAGTTCTGCAGCTGTGCAGAACCATTAATACGGACGCTGCATATGATGTAGCGGGCTGAGCGGGCGCACAGCACGACAATGTGAACTGTCGCTGGCGCGGTTCTGCGGGCGTGCGGAACCCTAATGCAGACTTCTGCCTACTCACCTAATAGACCCCACGTGAGGGATACTGAGTGTCTAGGAACGGCACGTTGAGTCTCCTGTCGGAAGGCGCGGGACACTTACAAGGCTAAATATAAACCTGCTGGTCCCGTGGATCGACAGTTATCTCATAGTGATGTCCCATCTTGTCCCGTGGAGCCCGGGACACACAGTATAAACCCTAAACCCGGTTTTGGGTTGACAACTCTGGTGTGTTTTTATATTTCTTTAGTCGTTCTACCGCAGTAGCCACTACAAGCATTAATTTCTGTGGGATCTGATATTATGTTATTAGAGGAGTCTCTAATTTATGGTATCAGCCTTGATGCAGCCTGACGTTTTACTTGGTGGGGCAATAGGCGGCTTACCTTACCCCCCGCCCCCGTATTCATAACACAATCAACAAGTTTGTATTAGTGATTGCTCCACCTGTGTAGTTGATAAAAGCTCAAAGTCCGCTTGTAAATCAGGACACTTTTATATACTTCTGAAGATGGACAGCCTGCATTAGCATTGATCCATTTCACCAAAGCGGATGTTAATTCTTTAATCCTGGCAGTACATTTCTTATTTAATGAAGCTGAATGCGAAATTATTTGAACCCTCATATAGCACTTGAGTGACTCCCAGAGTAAGGAAAGAGAGGTTTGATTCTGGAAAGGAAATCACTGATAGTCTGATAAAAGTTCACAACAAAATTTTTCTTCTGACAGAAGAAGAGTTGAATCTCCAGTGCAGTTGGTTAATGGAATGGTTGGATAGTTGCAGGTGTAATAATACTGGTGCATGATCAGATATCACAGTACTGGAATAATCAGAAAAAATTATGCATGATTGAGAGAGCCATCCAAAAAGAAATAATCTATCCTAGAGTCTGAATTATGAACGAAATATGTGGGGGGGAAATAAAATTGAAATGTTATAGTTAAGGGATTGTGAAATCTCCAAGGGTCAATTAGACTATTCTGTTTCCAGATATAAAATCTAAAAACAACCTGGCCATGGATGATTGGGAACAAATGCAGGGCTTAGATCGATCTAGAGCTGGGTCCATTACACAATTGAAATTCCCCCCCAAAATTACCATGTGACTATCAAATGAGAGTGTGTAAACACTGACCAGTAGCTCCTGTTTCAGCAAGAGCTTACCTGCCACTATAATGTACTTCTGTCTGCAATCACATTAGCTAGTTCAACTTAGATATTTTAATTTGTTAAAATAGCAATCCCTCATGATTTAGAGTCGAAATTAGAATGAAAGACTACTTACTATCGTGTTTGGAAGTTCATCAGGTTCAGTGGGTTCACAGAGAGATGAGTCTAGACACAAGTGTTACAATTACAGGTAACTTTATTGAACGCACAGGAGACAAACGGGAGAATGACAATTATTCTTAATTACTCTACTAAAGTATATAGACATTCACGTTGGACGCAGGTTGGACTCCGATTTCACATGCTCACATACGTGTACACACTCTCTTTCAAACACATTACAGGTTCCCTGTACCAATGGGGGTGTGGCTCTCTGCAAACACCAATCTATTGCAGTACTATTGGCTCAGCTTAAGTGTAGAGCACACTTTACCTGTGACTCTTCCAGCAACGTCCACAGTAGCGACCTGGCGAGGAGTGATGTCCCGGGCTTGGATCATAAGCCAGAGAGAAAGAAATGTGCTAAGCATTGATGTTTTATACATTTCTGAGCCAGGTGTTTAGTTAATGATGACCCTAAGAAATTTAAATGAATCAACAGCAAGGTGTGCACTAATGGGTGGACAGAGTTGGGAATTTTGAATGTTTCAGACAGGGAGGACACATGACCATCTGCAATCCACATATAATGTTCCACCCCTCGGAAGTCTCATCACTGGCAAATCACTAAAAATGCAATAAATAACTGGTTTCTAGACAGTAAACTCTATGTAACATGTTATAAAAGTTTTTTAAAATGATACAAATCAAATGGGTATATACACGTGCCTTCCGAATGGTACACAAGGCACATTATCAAACTCAATGACAATGTCTCACCAGCTCCCCCGTCCCCCGCCTGACTAAACAGGGTCATGTTGTCTATATGGACTTCAGTAAGGCCTTCGATAAGTTACCACATTGAAGGTTAGTTAGGAAGGTGCAGTCTTTAGGTATAAATTTTGAGATAATCAAATGGATTGAACATTGGCTGAAAGGGAGAGGCCAGAGAGTGGTAGTGGAAAATTGTCTGTCAGGTTGGAGGCCGGTGACCAGTGGTGTGCCTCAGGCCCATTGTTGTTCGTTATATACATTAGTGATCTAGATGATGGGGTGGTGAATTGGATTAGTAAATATGCAGACGATACTAAGATAGGTGGAATAGTGGATAATGAAGAAGGTTTTCAAGGATTGCAGAGGGATTTGGGCTGCTTAGAAAAGTGGGCTGAAAAATGGCTGATGGAATTTAATGCTGATAAGTGTGAGGTGCTTCATTTTGGTAAGAAGAATCAGAACAGAACATACGTAGTAAATGGGAGAGCATTGAGGAATACAGAAGAGCAGAAGGATTTAGGAGTAACGGTACATCGTTCCCTGAAGGTAGAAACTCATGTGAATAGGGTGGTGAAGAAGGCTTTTAGTATGCTGGCCTTTATCAATCATTGCAAGGAATATAGGAGTTGGGAAGTGATGTTGAGACTGTATAAGGCATTGGTGCGGCCTAATTTAGAGTTCTGTGTGCAGTTCTGGTCGCCTAATTATAGGAAGGATATAAACAGAGTGGAGAGAGTGCAGAGAAGATTTACCAGAATGTTACCTGGGTTTAAGCATCTAGAGTACAGGGAGAGATTGGGCAGATTAGGTCTTTATTCTTTGGAGCATAGAAGGTTGAGAGGGGATTTGATAGAGGTATTTAAGATTATGAAAGGGATAGACAGAGTGGATGTGGATAGACTATTTCCGTTAAGAGTAGGAGAGATTGAAACAAGAGGACATGAGTTAAGAGTTAAGGGGCAGAGATTTAGAGGTAACATGAGGGGGAACTTCTTTACTCAGAGAGTGGTAGCGGTGTGGAATGAGCTTCCGGGAGAAATAGTGGTGGCAGAGTCAATTTTATTATATAACAAAAAGCTGGACAGGTATATGGATGAGAAGAAGGTGGAGGGTTATGGTCATTGTGCAGGTAGGTGGGACTAGAGAGGAGTGTTTGGTTCGGTGCGGACTAGAAGGGCCTAATGGCCTGTTTCCGTGCTGTTACCATGTTCCCAATGGAGCAAGGTGCTGCAGGAACTGCTCCCCAGTGTCAGAGGGAAGGGAAGGGAAAATTGTCTGTTCACTGATTCACATGCCTGGTTTCTCCAGCTTAGCTAGCATACGTGAGCACCTTTTCTATCAACATGTGCAAGCAGGCAGTACAGGGTCATCCATAAGGTGCCAAAGCCCTCTCTTGGCTTGTGGATCCTGCACCTTAGCTTCACATTTGGGTGCTCCCTCAGTACAGAGCCCAGATGCCTGTTGCCATGCTATCCTGTGGTGAAGTAGGGACTGGTCAGCAGGCATACATCCAGCATGTACCTGTATTCTTGTGGGAAACCCCATTTTTTCGGCCTGTTAGACACCAGGATGGTGTTCCTGCTCGCATTCCCTTTAAAGGGGTGCCACAAATTTCTGTGTTGGTTCTCTATAACGATAGCCAGGAGAAGTCAGGACTGTAAGGTTGGCTAAATTAGTAGTTTTTAAATAAAAGCTCCTGAAGCACCCACCCCATGAGAATTAGTTTCTGTTAAAGGGAGGGCTGGGGTGGAAGCTGTATTTGCCGAATGGTTACAAAATATATATATATATAATATTTCTTGCTAATGCATGATCTGTAACATTGTAATTAAAAGCTAAAACTACAATTTCCTGATTGGGCTGAGAGAGATTAGTGAAGAGTAGATACCTTAGCTCTGGGTGCAATTAAAAAGAGAAAGATCCATTACAAAAACTTTACTTGGAAGGTGCATGACAAAAGATGTGGTCTTTTTAAGGTGGAATGTCCAGTGATAAGGTGTCCATGACAACAGCTCTTGCCTATCTTCTGAAAGTTCTCTGCATGATTCATGACAACAGCTGATGGGATCTCAGCAGTCTGTTTTAATAAGCACTTTGTAGGCCCCCCACATAGAGAAGAGGAACAGCTAGCTTGAAGGGTAGTCTTCTTCTGGAGGGAGGGGGAGGGGTGGTGGTTTGGGAGAGCTCACAAGATAGATTAGTCAGGTGCCACCTCTGGTGGGAGAGGACCAGAGAGGAGGCTGGTCCAGGTCGGAGTGGGCAGTACACGGGAAGCTGCACCCCCATGGGGCTTCCCCCCACCCCCCACAATGCTCTCTCCAGAGAGCATGTATATCTCTGTGAGTCACCCTCAGGGTGATGTCACCAAATTTACTCTCAGCCCTGCAAACTTGAGTGGGTGCTTCCCTGCTCAGTGTACTCCGAAGATAATGGCTTCCTGGATGTTTTTTCCAGTCACCAGTCCTATAAGGGGCAAGACCACTCTTCCAAGGTGTGGCGTGGAGTGGTGACTGAATAGCCTGCCAAGGCACCAGTCACCTTCGTGCTCCCTGGGTAGTGGTGCCCATGATCACCCCACTCTCTAACAACCTGTGTCCCCATGCCAACAGTGTGCCCTCTAGGAGGGCAGGAAACCTGACCCAGTCTGCAATCACCATTCATTCCCATAGGGTGGTGCCATCATCAACTGGTGGCACCTGCAAGGTGTTGCCCATCATCGGTTGTTTGGACCTTCTCCCCAGGGCGCTCACTTTCCATTGAGCGAGGCGGACATTGGAGGCCCCTCAGCATGTGGCATGGTGTTCACCCAACTGCTGGTGTTATTGGTCCCATAGCCCGATTAGCTCCTTGGAGGTATAATCCCAGGTCTCCATTATCTCACAGTGATCACCTACGTGCCCTCCTGAGATCCACCCCATTTTTTGGCTACCTCCCAATTTTGGAGGGTCAGCGGGGTGTCCTCGTGGTAGACATGGACTCGTGTGGTAACTGGTCAGGCTTGCAAAGGCTCAGGCACAAGAGGAAAGATGTTTGTCACAGGACGCAATTTCCTCAGGGTCATCACCATCTATCTACACACACCCATTCCCCCAACCACATGTCGATCCCCTCTCCCCACTGGATAATTGCTCGGATTTTGCCTGGGTCAAGCTGCCAGCCAGACTACCGAGCTCTTGCAGCTGCTGTGTTTTATGAGCTTGGAAACTGCCTCCATGACTTTCATTTCTAGGTTGGTTGCTCGCACTTGGCAGTCTGCACTGCCTCCTGTAGTACACAACAAAAATGCTGCAGAGTTTCTATCTCCCTATCTCTCTGGGCGACCTGTTTACTTAAATTGGACACAATGCCCCACTAGCTCCTAAGAAGAGGTATCAGTAACCATAGGACTTCCCCAAGACTCCCCCTGTTGTCGGGAAACCCCGATTGCTCCAGGAGGGAGACAATGTGATGCCTTGTCTTCTCTCCATGGAGATCCAGCCTGGAGATGCTACTGACAGGCATGGCATGGCATGGCTGGTAAGCCACGCCACTGAATGATTGAACCTCTGACGATTGTCAGTCAACCCAGGGATTTTATATTCTGATCCTGGGGTTCCTTTACTAGCTTGGCGTTGGGTTCACAGAGGGACAAGCCTGGACACAAGTGTTACAATTACAGGTAACTTTATTGAACACACAGCAGACAAACAGAGAATGTCAAATGATACCGTTATCCTACAACAAAACATCTATATAGACATTCACATAGGACCCAGGTTGGACCCCCAATAACAGAGGCCACCTATGTTTTACATGCTCCTGCACATGTACACACTTCACAGACAGGGACTTTCAAATGGGTGTGGCTCTCTACATGCACTGATGTATCACAGTACTGTGGCTCAACTTAAGTGTAGTGCATACCTTATCTGCAACTCTTCCAGTAATGTCCACAGTAGCGACCTGATGTGGAGCGATGTCCAGAGCTTGGACCACAAGGCAGAGAGAAAGAAATGTGCTATGCATCAAGTTTTTATACAGTTCTGAGCTGGGTGTCTGCCCATTGATGACCCTAAGTAATTTAAATGAGCCAATGGCAAGGTGTGCACTAATGGTTGGCTGGAGTCCAACCATGATTGGCAGGTTTTGTGACTTCTGAATAAGTTTCAGACAGGAAGGACACATGACCACCTGGAATATTCATGACTGACAGGAGGTCACATGTTCCTCCACATATAACACCTATGGACCTCGCAACCTTAAGTGGCCTTTAATGCAAAGGTGAGTCTCCAGCAAGAATACTATATCCGGATTTAACCAATTTAGATGGGAGAAGACCATTGATCTTTTAATAGGACTTCCCATTCCTCTAATATTTCAAGTGATAAATCTGACAGGCGTCCACCCACTAGGAGTGCCTGGACACATTGAGGTATACATTGAGATTTTGTGGTCTATTATGCCATAATTGAGTGTGAGTGCTAAGGTACTCGACACCGCAGCCACCCCCCACCCCGACAACCACCAAACATACACAAACAAAACTGCAGACACATCCACACACTGACTACGCTTATCCCCATGTTAAAATTAACCAATGGGGACAATACTTTACATTCAAGTGGTCAAAGCATCCTTACAACTAAAGGCTAAGGACTTGGAGAGTGAGCTTAAACAGAACAGAAACAATCATCCTTACTGCGAACTTTGAATTAGATTAATAGACACTTCAGTCGACTCTGCATCATTCAGCCCAATAATTCCGAATATAAATTTAACAGTAATGTTGCTATACTGTATAAGTCTTGGAATTGCGCCTTTAAAAATCTAAACAAGTTTAATAACTGCAAATTAAAGTAAGAATGTACAAGTGGCAGCGCCCCATTGCACTCGCATTTCAATCAATTGTTTTTTAACGTTTTGAGATATTCTATCTCATCTTTCAAAAAGAAATCCTTCACCTAATTGCTGTTGGTAACCATAGACAGGTTGGGTAAAATGGCCTATATCAGACCCCCTCCAGAGTTCGCAGTTCCCATCTGACATCATTGAACGCCGCCCAGGCTCGGGCCATTTTCACAGTAAGGTCGAGGAAAACTGAGATAGTCATCCCCTTCCATTTTACCTCACGACTTTCTCTGGCATGGCGTAGGACATCCATCCACACAGTTGTTATAATAATGAAGTCTGGTCACTAATGATTGTGGGTGCACCCCCAGCCCTGGGTATCGTCCATAGGGTGCGGCGTGCCCAGTCCACCAGTGGTTCTTTATTCAAGCTGAACACCTTTTTTAATAAAACCAATACTGTGTTTGTACTCATGCTGTTGGTTCCTTCGGGAATACCCATTAATCTGATGTTATTGCTCTGAGACCTCGTTTTCAAATTGCCACATCTTTTTTCCAACTTTATCACATCAAGCAGATGCCATCAGACAGTGAAAGTTCTATCTCACAAACAGTATCTTTAATTTCTTTCAATCTGGTGTCTATGGACGATTTTTGGCCATGAGTTATATTTTTACAGTCTGTAGGCCCGTTATGAGAGCAGCTATATCCTCTCCGATTATATGCCCGCATCTCCATTTTAATAGTCTTTATGACATCTTTACGTGGTGCAGTTAGCACTTTTTTGTTTTAATACTTTAATGTTAATTACCGGTTCTTCATAGCTGGATGATGAATTGCTCGGTAAGACAGGATCAGGTGAGGTTGAAACTTAAGTCTGCAGGGTAGGCGTCTGGGGTGATTGTGTAGTACTTGGTTTGTTGGCTTCTAATTCAGTATTTCAACACTTCAAAAATCCACACCTATTATTATCACGTTTTATCAACTATAATCGAGTGGTACAACGTTATTTAGATTGGCGTTAAATTAGAGCGCTTCCATCTCCACTCCATCCTCAACATTCATTGGAATGACTTCATCACCAACATCGAAGTACTCGAGCTGGCAGAGTCCGCAAGCAACGAATCCACGCTGCTGAAGACCCAACTGCGCTGGGTGGGTCACGTCTCCAGAATGGAGGACCATTGCCTTCCCAAGATCATGTTATATGGCGAGCTCTCCACTGGCCACCAAGACAGAGGTGCACCAAAGAAGAGGTACAAAGACTGCTTAAAGAAATCTCTTGGTGTCTGCCACATTGACCACCGCCAGTGGGCTGATATCACCTCCAACCGTGCATCTTGGCGCCTCACAGTTCGGCGGGCTGCAACCTCCTTTGAAGAAGACCGCAGAGCCCACCTCACTGACAAAAGATAAAGGAGGAAAAACCCAACACCCAACCCCAACCCACCAATTTTCCCTTGCAACCGCTGCAACCGTTCCTGCCTGTCCCGCATCGGACTTGTCAGTCACCAACGAGCCTGCAGCAGACGTGGACATACCCCTCCATAAATCTTCATCCTCGAAGCCAAGCCAAAGAAGAAAGAAATTAGAGAGCATTGTAACTTGCATCTTACTCCATTAGTCGCTCCCTAGTGTCCCCAAAGGTGAAATTTTTAGGATTTTAACAAACCTTATGAATAACTTTTCTACATCATTTTAGTAAATAATTTCTTAAGGAAAGTTGTGACAATCTTTCTCTTTCTCTTGTTATTTAATAGTAAGTATATATTTACAAATTTGTATATGGGACAAAGAATCCAAAGTAGATTTATACATCTTAAAGGAGAGAGAAAAAAAGTAGAGATGGAGATGAGGGAATTCAAGAGTTATGGACCTTGGTTCCTGACACCACAGTGGCCTGTAGTGCAACAATTTGAGGATGTGCAAGAGAACTTGGCAAGTTGTAACTCTGAAGGAGTATATAGGGAGGGAAATTAAAGGAATGATAGGATTTAAAATCAAAGGACTTTTGGGGGCACCAGAAAAGTTTGAAGGTAAAAGAGCAGACAATAAGAAAATAGTTAAAATCTGAAGAATGTAGCAGAAAGGACAGTGATTTTTCTTTCCCCAGAAGTGAGAGTTAGTATTGAATACTGTGAAGTGTGTCTTGTTTTGGTATTTTAACTTGCAATAATAAACAAGATGCTCAATTACTTTCACCATCCTGTGGAGAGTTAGATCTTTGGATGGACTTGGATGTCAGAGAAAATAAAGTTGTTGAAAAATATTTGGTGCCAAATGCAAATTGTTTTCTGTGGGCAATGTTAGAAGAAGAGAAAATGTTAAGAACCATTTTCTGAGATAGAGACGAGTAAAAGCAGTAGCTGTTTTCACGCCACAGGTGAACAGTGGCCCTACTTTGTCCCAGAGAAATTTCCAGGAATTCAGGACCTCCTGGGCCTTTCACACTGCAGTTCAAATTCCTGGGAATTTTCCCTCCCTGGCAATTTAGGGGGAGTTCCGCCCCCAACTGATATCCCCCCCCCCCCGGCCATCGGTAAGTTGGTCGCTCCCCCGCCCATTACCTCTTCCCCAGCTGTCAGTCCCTCGCCCGCTCCCTCTCCCCTGGCCATCTGTTGCTCTCTTGTCTGGCCAGTCCCTTTCTCTCCCTCCACTCCCACCCCTGGCTGACCATCAGTCACTCGCCCGCCTGCTCCCTCTCCCTCCCCCCCAACTTAGCTATCAGTCAGTCACTCGTCCACCCCACCCCCCTCCACTTCAGGGCCGCTTCAGAATGTTGCGACGGCGACACAATGCAGGATGAATGGCCGACTTCATTTCCCATAGTCCCTCATACAGCTGGAACTGCACTGGTAAATCCAGCTGTGTGAGGGGTCATGGTTAACGAGGATGGGCATTCATTCTATATTGTGCTGCCATTGTGACATGCCAGAGTGGCCCCTTGTTGTCAGGCAGTCATTTTAATCGCCTTTGTGACACAGCATGCAAGCACTGATGTCACGAGGCGTCCCTGCTTTGTCATTTGGCTCTTTAGACCGCAGGGAGAGGGTGGTTCGGGAACATTTCCCAGGGCTGCGCCCCTACCTATGAGGTAGAGCAATGGACATGTTTAAAATTCCTGGGCTGGCCTTTTCAGACTGCATGTTCACGGAAGAATTCCCGGGGAATCTCCATTTCACAGTGCGGCATGAAAAGGCCTAGTGAAATAAAATAACCCATTACTATGAGACTATTAAAACAATGGATGACCATTGTGAGGAAGATGTTAAAACCGTCCTTGTTGAGTTAAAAAGAACAAGCCCTGTATTGCCCCATTGAAAAACCTGGAAAGTAAGGTGTATTCCTCTGTATTCAAAAGAGCCTGCCAATGCTAGAATCCTGAACAGAAAAGGCTGGAAGAACTTAGTCGGTCAAGCAGAATCTTTATTATATATAAAAAAAATCCAGTAAGGAGGGCACATTATCCTGAGTGAAACACAATAGGCTGCAGGCGCTGTGATTGTAGTAAAAAACACCAAAACGCTGGAGGAACTCAGCTGATCTTTTCAATATCTCTAGGAGATAAAGAAGGCCCGAGCCCTTCTTGGAGGAAAAATCAGAAAAGGCAGAAACAGGATATATCAGAAAGTCTCAGAATTCAAATGATGGGGGCAGGAATCCAGACCAACAAAAGGTGTTAATTAGATGTGATAAGGGTCAAGGTAGAATTTATCATGTCAGTGAAAAAGGAGACAGGGAATGGAGGGAAGACATGGAAAGGGAGGGGGGGAGATTTAGCAGAAGTCAGAGAAGTTGATATAAATGCCATCCGGTTGCAGGGTTCCCAATCTGAAGATGAGGTGTTGTTCCTCCAATTTACAGGTGGTCTCAGTCTGGCTGATCCATGGATAGACATGTCGGCAAGGGAAATGGGATGGAGAATTGCATTGAGTGGCCACTGGGAGATCCATGTTATTGCGGCAAACAGCTGAGGGGCTCACCAAAGTGATATCCTGGTCTGCTTCCAGTCTCTCATATAGCGGAGACCACAGCGGGATGCAGTAGATGACCCCTGCAGATTCACAAGTGAAATGTTGCTTTATTGGAAGGACCTTTTGGGGCCCAGAATGGTGCTGAAGGAGGTAGTGTGGGTACAAGTGGAGCATCTTCTGTGGTCACAGTGTTACGTCCCAAGAGGATGATTGGTGGGGAGGGAGGAGTGGACAAAGGAGTCACGGAATGAGCAGTCCCTGCAGTAGATGGAGAGGGGAATGTGTCTAGTGGTGGGATCACATAGTAGGTGGCAGAAATGGCTGAAGAGGATGTTTTGGCTGTGGAGGCTGGTGAGGTGGTAGATGAGGACAAGAGGAATTCTGACCTTGTGGCATGTGGGGGCGGAGAGGGCCAGGACAAATGTGCGGGTAATGGAAGATATGCAGGTGAGTGCTGAGTTAATGGTGGTAGAGGGAAAACCACACTGTTTGAAGAAGGAGGACATCTCTGATGATCTGTCATGGAAGTCCTCATCCTGGGTATAGATATGATGGAGATGAGGAATTGAAAGAATGGAATGGAATCCTTACAGGGGACAGGGTGAGAATAGGTGTAGTCGAGGTAGCTGTGGGAGTTGGTGGTTTTATAGATGTTTGTCAAAAGTTTGTCTCCTGAGATGGAGACAGAGAGAGCGAGGAAAGGGAAAGTGTTGCTAGAGATGGACCAAGTGAATTTGAGGTCGGGGTGGAAGTTGGTAGTAAAGTTGATGAAGTCAACAAGCTCATCGTGAGTACATGAGGCAGCACCAAAGTAGTCATCGATGCAGCGGAGGAAGAGTTGAGGGGGCCTTGCCTGTGTAGGCTTGTAGCACGGATTGCTTCACATGGGCCCATCTGGGTACCCATGGCTACCCCTTTAACCTGGAGAAAATGCGATGTCAAAGGAGAAATTATTGAGTTCTACCAGCCAGAGGAGGGTGGTGGTGGAGGGGGACTGGTTGATTCTGTTGTCTAGAAAGAAATGAAGGGCTTTGAGGGAATGGAGGTGCATAAGGATTGGATATCTATGGTAAATATGAGGCGATTGAGTTCAACGAACTGGAAGTTGTTGAAGAGATGGAGATCCTGGATGGGGGAGACCAATTCAGTAGGGCAGGTGCACATGGTCCTGATAGGTCTGTCAGGATAATTGGGTTTGTGGATCTTGGGTAGGAGGTAGAAATGGGAAACAATAAGAATCGAGGCCATGCCATGGAAGTGACCTGAAGGGATGAGTTCAGAGATGGTGTGTGATACAGTGCTTTGATGAGTTTTGGTGGGGTCCTGTTCGAAAGTAAGTAAGAGGAGAAGTCTTAGAGTGGTCATCTGGCTTTGGCCTGATAGAAGTAAGTGTGCCAGATCACAACAGTGCTACCCCATGTCTGCAGGTTTGATGGTGAGGTTCGGATTGGTGTAGAGACAGTGGAGGGCCAGGTGTTCCAAGGTGGTGAGATTAGAATGAATAGTGAAGTCGATACAGTTGATGTCACGGCAGCAGTTGGAAATGTAAAGGTCCAGAGCAGATAGAAGACTGGAATGAGGTGTTCAGGGGGAAGAAGATGTTTTAAAGCAGGAGAAAGGATATGATATAAGGAGTGGAGAATCATAGTTGTGGAAATAAGCATGAAGACGGAACTGATGGAAGAAGAGTTCAACATTATAGTCTGTGTGAACTCGTTAAGGTGTAGACAAAGCAGAACAAAGATGACACCTCTACTGAGGACAGAATGTTCAGTCTCTGAGAGGGGAAGGTCGGAGAATAAGGTCAAACATTATCCTGGAGCTTTCCTCTTGAATATTAAGGACAAAATCAGTCCAAGATAACATGAAAATTAAAGGATTTGAAACTGGAACATGTTGTAACTTTGGGAGAGTGCAATTATACAAAATACATACATTTATTTGGTGTCCATTACACTGGACAATGAAGATTTTGCTTCCTGAGCACTTTTGGAAGTACTTTATGGATTTTTGGCTGCTGATCACGAAAATCACCTTAAAATGTTCCTATCATGAACCGTTTTTTTTAAGATATAACCTATTTTTGTCATATTTTAAGTCAACTAGTATATTGCCCACAAAGCAAGCTGTTTTAGTCAGTCCAAGCATGCCTGGGCATGCACTCAGTGCAGATGCTATGCAAATATTGTCTTAGACCTGGGCATGCTTCGTCGGGATAGATGCAGATGGGTTATAAAAGCAGCTCACTTATATGTCATGTGCATTACATTGATATAGATTGAACACATGTCGATGCACATGTTCTTCAGGGAATAGCACAGTGACAATACTTAACGATAGCATTTATTGTCTTCAGGAAGATTCAATACTGCAGAAATGTCTCATCAATATTGCAACAGTGCATTTGTGGAACTATATGCTTAAGCTTTAAGACACAGCATGACTGCACTTATTAAGAAAGCTATGAGCTCCACTTCAGTTGACCAAGACAAATCCTGGACCTCATCACATTTGTTGTGCAACACGTGCAATCAACCTGAAAACTTGACTCAGTATCATTATGCGATCAAACCTGCTAAATTCAATAAAAGTTGATGTAATGTTTCTCCAACTTCCTACATGATGCTGCAACTCTTAAATTTATCTTTGTGTTCAGCTTGAAGTGTCTATCATAATTACCCAATTTGTTTTCAGGAAGCAAACCTTTTGAAAAAAATTGTTGTTCAGTGTTATTAGAGTGGAAAATAGTGAGGTGGAAATAGGAAAGGCAAATCTCGTGGGCTAAATTAGTTCCTAGCTAAAAACAAACAGGCACCCATCACAACAGGTGAGAATATGTTCTGGGGAGAAAAATGACCATCTTTACACAGTCTTGTACAGTTTATATGCCCTTCTTTGCAGTTGATTAAATCTGAATAATCTTTCAATAGGCACATCACCTGGCTTTCATTTTAAATGATATATTGCAGACCTCTCGGTCACCCACAGCTTTCTGCTGAAAAGTACATAGGCCAAAGTTCTTAAACGTCTTGTTTGAATAGATTTTAAGATGATAATTTTGTGTGGGAGTGTATATGTGGGAAGGCTATATCATGTGAAAATGGTGTCCTTTGATTCATGCCAAAAGTTCTATTAATAGCTTATTGGTTTCAGTGATAAGTTCTCTGTTAGTCATGAGTGTTCAGTGATCTGTGCAGAAAAACATCTCGACCTTTCTTCTCCTGCTGATACCCGCAAGTTGAGCTTGTATTTTGCCAACTACCAACATGCTTGATGGTGCATTTATCAAAGTTAAATGATATCAGAATCATATTTATTGTTATGAATGTGTCACCAAATCTGTTATTTTGCTACAGCAGTATTGTGAATTACAGGGGCAAAACTGCTGTAGATTACAGTTCCATAAATTCAATATTTAAATAATACAAAAAAGGTTGTGTCCACAGTGCCCTCCTTAATATTTGGGACAAAGACATTTTTTTTTTCCTTTGTTTTTCCCTGTGCTCCACAGTTTTTCATCTTTAATCAAACAATCACGTGTGATTTTATTCAAGATTATTTGTGCGTATTTTTGTTTGACCATGTGGAAATTACAGCACCTCATTTTGGGACACCATAGTATTTGGCAATAATATGTATATTAAAGTAGTCATGTTTAGTACTTTATTGCATATTCCATGCATGCTATGACTGCTTGAAGTCTGTGATTCACAGACATCACCAGGTACTCAGTATCTTCTCAGGTGATGCTCTGCCAGGCTTCTATTACAGCCATCTTCAGCTCCTGCTTGTTTCAGGGACTTGTCCCATGAAGTTTTCTCTTCAGCATATGGAAGGCATGCTCATTTAGATTTAGATCAGGTGACTGACTTGGCCTTCAATAATTTTTCAGTTTTTAATCTTTAAAAACTCCTTTGTTGCTTTAGCAGTATTGTTAAATGAAGTGCCATTGTCAGACTCTGGCTTTACCCTACCCTCAATTTAGTCTATGTGTCGTCTGAGTCCAGCGTGCTCGTTGAATGAAGTGATAAGAGAAGGTATTCGGTTTCACAATCAGTTTATTACACAGCACAAGAATAAAGCTTAACAGAGCTCTGGTTCAGTCGTTAGATCATAGGTCACCTGCTCAGTGAGCTATTCCCCAAGACTGACCCCTATTGTCCAGTCTCTTCTGTTTATATAGATCAACCTTATTACATTGACCAAGAGTTGGCTTTCTTTGCTAGATTCCTTGCATAAGATTAATCTCAAGCAATTTCCTGCTCTGCACTTATCAATGTGTAGACCTCCTATCTTAATCCCCAAGGCCAGAACTTCCTTTTGTTTTGATCAGAAGTCAATTCCATACCCCAGATATTTCTAATTATTTCTTTGTTCTCGTCTGGCCATAGTCTTCTGTTCTACTGAACACCTCCTTAGGCCTTAGCATTTCTACTAAATTGGTTTATCCATTTTCTTTGTCTCCGACATTCTCAGTCATGGTACTCTTTGTTCTCGTCTAGCCATAGTCTTCTGTTCTACTCAACACCTCCTCATGACTTAGCATTCCTACTAAATTGGTTTATACATTTTCTCTCTTTTATATTTGGAAGCAGCAAATTCTACACGTACTATAATCAGCCAACTTTCATACTGTGTCTGTTACTTAATTGAATTCCTATTTCCCTTAAACACTATAATTGAAGTAAATAGTAAATTGTTACATCGTACTGGATTAATGAATACATAATGAATAGTACATAGGCGTATTTTCTATGATTACTTAACCCCTTGGTTCCAACACCATCAAATGTGTTTGGAGGCATTTGCTTGAACTTGAGCAGATAAGATTTTTCTATATACATCAGCATTCATTTTGCTACACGACCATCAACAGTTATATCATCAATGAAGATAAGTGTGCCAGTACCTATGGCAGCCATACACTCCTACCACCATGTTTGACAGCTGAAGTGGTATGTTTTGGATCTTGGGCAGTTCCTTTACATCTTCACACTTTGCTCTTGTTGTGACTTTGATACAAGTTAATCTTGGTATTGTCTGTTCACAAGATCTTTTTTTCAGAATACTGCAGGTTTTTAAAAAATACTTAGTAAACTAATATGGCCACCATGTTTCTGTGGCTAACTAGTGATTTGCATCTTGCAGTGTGGCCTCTGTATTTCTGTTCGTGAAGTCTTCTGCAGTCATTGACACTTCCACACCTGCCTCCTGAAGAGTGTTTCTTATCTGTGGGACATATATTTGGGAATTTTCTTCACCATGATGAGAACTCTTCCGTCATCAGCAGTGGTGGTCTTTCTTGGAATACCAGTCCCTTCGTGATTACTGAGCTCACCACTACACTTTCTTCTTAATAATGTTCTAAACAGTTTTGGTAATTCTAAGGTTTGGGTGATGTCTCATTATTTTATTCCTGTTTTCCAGCCTCATAATGGCTGCTTTGACTTTCATTGACACAATCTGGTCCTCATGTAGAAAAATGGCAACTACAGACACGAAAGGATATCAAAAACTTAGAATTAAGCCTAGCTCTCTTATACCTGCACCAATGAAGCAATTAAACATACCTCAGTACTCACAAACGCCTTTGAAGCCAAATGTTCCAAACATTATAGAGTCCTGATATGAGGGGACTATGTGTAAAAAGTATTGTAATTTCTATGTGATCAAAGCAAAATGTATACAAATAACCTTGAATGAAAATTGGAATGTGCACTTAATTACATGTGAATTTTTTGATTATAAATTTAAAACTGTGGAGCACAGGGGCAAGTAAAGGAAAAAAGTGTCTTTATCCCAAATGTTATGGAGGGCACTGTAGGTTCATTGTACATTCAGGAAATCAGAGGGGAAGAAGCTGTTTCTGTAATGCGAGATGTGCGTCTTCAGGCTCCTGCACCTCCTTTCTGATTGTAGCAGTGAGAAGAGGACATGGGTTCGGCGGTGAGGGTGATTCTTGATTATAGAAGCTGCTCTCTTGAGGCACTGCCTCTTAAAGATGTCCTTAATGGAGTGAAGGCTGATGCTCATGATGGGGTTGGCCAAGATCACAACTCTCTAACCTTTTTCTGTCCTGTGCATTGGCATCTCCATACCAGACAATGATACAACCAGTCAGAATGCTCTCCACGAAACACCTATAGAAATTTGCGAGAGTCTTCTGTGACACACCAAATCTCAAATTCTTTTCACGATTGCATTGACATGATGGCCGCAGGATAGATCTTCAGGAATTTGAAGCTATTTATCCTCTCCACTGGTGTGTGTTTTCCTGGTTTCCCCTTCCTGAAATCCTCAGTTAATTTCTTGATTTTGCCAAAGTTGAGTGCAGGGTTTTTGTTGTGACACCACTCACTTGTGTATGCTTCTTCCTTGCCGTCTCTGATTCTGCCAACAATCATGATGTCATTGGCAAATTTGTAAATGGTATTTGAGTTATGCCCAGCCACACAATCCTGGGTGTAGAGAGAGAGAGAGAGAGAGAGAGAGAGAGAGAGTAGAGCAGTGTGCTAAGCACACATCCTTGAGGTGCGTCTATATCATTGAAGAGGATATGTTATAGATCTGCATTGACTGGTCTTCTGATGAGCAAGTCAAGGATCCAGTTACAGAGACAGGTGGAGAAGCCCAGATTTTGAAACATGCTGACCGGTACTGAGGGGATGATGGAGTTAAAAGCTGACCTGTAATCAATTAAAAGCAGTCGGTATTGCTGTTGTGCAGATGATCCAGGGCTGAGTGGAGAGCCGGTGAGATTGCATCTACTGTGGAACAATTGTGGCAGGAGGCAAATATGCAGTGGGTTCAGGCCTTTTCTTAGGTACAAGTTCATTCTAGCCATGACCAACCTCTCAAAGCATTTTTATTACAGTAAATGTGAGTGCTATTGGGCAGGTCCTCATCTTTCCCTTAGCATGTGGTAGCACCCCTCTACTGTGTGGCCACATTACATGTAACATACATCCAGGCAGCTTTTGAGCACAGAATCCAGTTTTTCAAATTCCTATTGATGTACGAGCTGTGAAGTAATCTAGTGTAAGGCACCTTTTATCAGAAACGACCTTCTGTCCTTGTTGAAAGCTGCAAGGAAAGAAATGTCCAGTGGCTCCTGCTGAAACCTTCCCCAATTGTAAAACAAAAACTGCTGGAGGAACTCAGTGAGGTGAGCAGCATTTGTGGAAGCAAAGGGATAATCATGCTCATGAAGACTTCTGAGGACTTTGACACACTGACACATCCACACCTGCCTCCTAAAGAATGATTCTGGTATGTTGGACATACGTTTGGGGGAATTTTCTTCACCATGATGAGAACTCTTCCGTCATCAGCAGTGGTGGTCTTTCTTGGAATACCAGACCCTTCGTGATTACTGAGCTCACCACTACACTCTTTCTTCTTAATTATGTTCCAAACAGTTTTGGTAATTCTAAGATTTGGAAGATGTCTCTTTCTGTTTTATTCCTGTTTTCCAGCCTCATAATGGCTGCTTTGACTTTCATTGACACAATCTGGTCCTCATGTAGAAAAATGGCAACTACAGACACGAAAGGATATCAAAAGCTTAGAATCAAGCCTAGCTCTCTTATACCTGCACCAATGAAGCAATTAAACATACCTCAGTACTCACAAACACCTTTGAAGCCAAATGTCCCAAACATTATAGAGTCCTGAAATGAGGGCACTATGTGTAAAAAGTACTGTAATTTCTATGTGATCAAAGCAAAATGTATACAAATAACCTTGAATGAAAATTGGAATGTGCACTTTAATTACATGTTAATTTTTTGATTATAAATTTAAAACTGTGGAGCACAGGGGCAAGTCAAGGAAAAAAGTGTCTTTATCTAAAACTTTATGGAGGGCATTGTATTTTCCTGCTCTTTATTCCTTCATCCAGTTAATTTTGTATGTTCTGGATTTTCTTAACCCAGTAGTTTAATGCTTTTTGACTCAGTTCTTGTGAAGAAGCTGCAAAACAATAATGCTTTCTTAGCAGACTGAATCTCTTTTAAAATAAAATTGGGACTTCCACATTGAAATGTCCATAGCTGAAATGGCATCTGCTGCAAAAAACAATCTGCTGGCGAGCTCAATGGGTGGAGCAGCATCAGTAGGAGAGAAAGAATTGTTAATGTTTTAGGTTGGAACCTAACTCCTACAGATACTGCTCAAACTTCTGATTTCCTCCAGTAGATTTTTTTTAAATAAATTTTACAGTAGAAATCTCCCAATTTGTTCAGGTTTTGCAGAGTTTGATTGTCAATTCTGATAATTTTGTTGACAATACAGCTACAAAGTCTGAGCCCATGTAAAATCACTGGAAAAATGTTCACACTGTCAGAGACCTTTTGGCCAATCGTGTTCATGATTGTCAGAAAAGGAACTACCCAAACTAATCCCATTATACGTCAGATGCAGTCTGTTGGTCTTTAGTTCGTGGCTCTTAATGCCCAATTAAATGTAGTGAAGGTTTCTGCCTCTTTCACCCTTTCGGTTATTAACTTACACACTTCTGCTGCCTTTAAAATATTTTCCTCATCTTTAATCCTTCATCCAGTTAATTTTGTATTTTCTGGATTTTCTTCAATGCCTTCTTCAGAAACACTCAGTTTTTGTTTGATTTAGCAAGTACGGGGGCATGCCACGTGATGACGTGGGGTTAGACTGCAAATCCCTACTCTCCTCGAGAAAGTTGGAAAAAAGTCAAAAAAATGGAAGAAAGAAATGTTTAAAGGAATATGGAACAAGTCAAAATGCCACCAAAGAAAGACAAAGCAGTTTCAGCAATACAAGAAGCAGAACAGGAGAAAGATGAAGATAAAGGCCTACCTTAAAGAAAGATCCAGGAGCTGTCTGTAAGGAATTGCCCAGGGGAGATAAGTCTGGACATAGCTGTCCAAGGTCTCTCTTGACAATGGCCACCGCATCAGGTGAAGAAGTGGCTCTGTGCTGTGCAGAACACAAAAAGAAAGGAGGCAGTTTTTAAAAAGGTTTTAGAGGCTTCCAGCTCCAGTGGACCAGAAGAAGAACGGAAAGAGCAGGAAACACGTTTTGAGCATGGACCTAGAAGGAAAAAGTCAAAGAATTCTCTTTTTCTACAGTTAAAATGAAAAAATGTTTGGACAATTTTCAACAGTCTTTGGTGGTATTAATAGATGAAGTTAAAAAGAATGGAGAGAAAATTGAAAGAATAATGCAGCAGGTGGATAAAAGATTTGAAGTCGTAGATTAAAAAATTAAAGGGAACGAGTTTGAGATTCAAAGTATTAAAGAACAGATGCGGAAGGTACAAGCTGAAGCAGCTACAACAAAGGGTCAATTAATGCACAAGATAGACATTTTGGAAAATTTTAGTAGAAGAAATAACATCAAGATTGTTGGTTTAAAAGAAGGTGATGAAGGTCAAGACATGAAAAAGTTCCTACAACATTGGATACCAGAATCACTTGGAGCAGCTGAATTTCAAGGGGCCCTGGAGATAGAGAGAGCACATTGAGCATTGAGACCAAAGCTACAGCCTGATCAAAGGTCTTGTCCGATACTGGTTAAATTTCTTCGTAATGAAGTACGGGAGAATCTTTTGGAACTGGCGGCAAAGCAGTCAAAAGAAAGACAATCATCTTTGATTTATAATGGGAATAAGATTTTTTTCTATCCTGATATATGTTTTGATTTGTTAAAGAAGAGAAAAGAATTGAATGCCGTTAAAGATGTCCTATAGAAGAAAGGCTATGCCTTTTTCTTGAGGTATCCAGTTGTTTTGAAAGTTTTTGTCCCAGAGGGGAAAAACAATTTTTACAGAACCGAATGAGGCGAAGGTGTATGCCGATTCATTGCCTGAAAAAGAACAACAGGTGGTTGGTGACACTTGAATGGATTATCTGACAGAATGAGTTTAGCTGTAACTGAAAAAAATCCAAGAGTTTAAATGGGGAGGAGAGTTTAGCCTATAAATGACCTACATATATTTAAAAGATCTATTAAAAAAAAATAGAATGTATAATATTAATGTAACATGGGATTGTTTGGTATTTTGAGTGAGCTAGTTAGAAATATGGAGCTAACTGCTGTGAAATCATATGCACATATGTGGTTTTGATCACATCCCAGACAGATCAGGGCTTTAGAGAAGTAACACCATCACACACCTTGGGGTGGGGGGGTGGGTATTTCTATCTTTAATCTGTCTTTCTGTCTTTATTCTTTGTATCTTACCCTTGGATTAACTATGAGTACTGTGATATATGTTATTAATATTGTGTGGGAGTGAGAGGAGTGGGAATAGGATGATGGATGGACAAAAGATTTAATGATGGTACTTAATGGCAGGAAATTTTAATTTTATTAGTATTAATATAAATGGAATACAGAACCCAATAAAATGAAAAAATATATATATATGAATAAAGTCAAAGTAGATTTTTTTTGCGAGACTAATTTGACTGAGATAGAGCATGAGAAGTTAAGAAGAGATTGGGTTGGATGGGCCCTGGCATCTTCTTTCAACTCTAAAGCTAGAGGGGTCGCTATATTAATACATAAAACTTTACCAATTAATATATTGGATACCACTATAGATAAAATGAGCAGATATGTAATAATTAATTGTCAAATTTATTCAAAATATTGGACATTAATGAATATATTATCATCAAATGTAGATGATGGGAAATTTATACAAGGTATATTTACACAATTATCAGATGCAAAGGGGAAAATAATAGTAGGTGGAGATTTTAATTTTGGTATTGTTACAAAAAAGTAGCTAAGATTGCAACATATTTTATGAATGAGATGAGCCTTGTTGATAGTTGGAGAAAAATTCATCCAAAGGACAGGGACTATTCCTTTTATTCTTTTAGACACAAAACATATTTGCATATTGACATGTTTCTAGTCTCTGCACAATTACAAACTAGAGTTTATAAGATTGAACATCAAGCTAGAGTGTTATCTGATTATGTCAAGTGCATTGGAGGAAGAGTAGAATATTGGTTATAGATGGTGATTTATACAATACTTTTAAAGAGAAAGGAATTCTGTGGCTTTATTAGACAACAGATAAAATATTTTCTAGAAACTATATAAAAAATTATACCAGTCTGAATCTCTAAAGGATGAAAAAAAAAGGAATACTTATCACAAGTTTACATTGCCTAAGTTAAATATCGATGAAAAATTGGAATTATCAAACTATTTTACCGTTGTAGAAGTTTATGAGACTAATATCTTTACCAAATAATAAGGCTCCAGGAGAGGATGGTTTCCCTCCGGAGTTTTACAAAGAATTTAAGGAACTATTAATTCCTGTATTAATGGGACCAAATGACAATGAATTGTTAAACTAATTAAGAATTTCAGAGAAGTCCTTGAAAATGAGAAACCTAGTGAAGTAAACACATGCTTTTGAAGATTTTAGAATTGACAAAGCTGTTTTTAACAAAATGCAAACTGGATGATTGCCTTTGCGAACTGAAAGTTTAGGTTATATTGAGCTTTTATAATTACTATTAGTACCCCGTTAGAGTTTTGCCCAATACTTTAGAAAGGATATCATGCTCTGAGGAGAAATGCAGTGATTAGCTAGAAAAGTATGAAGGATGAAAGCCTTCAATTTTGTGGATAAACTAAGCATGTTCACCATGGAGCAGGAAAGATTGAGAGATATTTTTAATAGAAATTATCAAAATTGTAAAAAGTCTTGCTGGAACTTTGCACTTTTTTGGCTCTCACACTACAGTAACTGAATATTGATTATATATCTTTTGTTAGCTCTCTTATAGTCATTGGATGTATATATATTAAAATTTACTTTAAGAAAATACAGTAAAACCCCTGGTATCCATCACCTACGGGGATTGGAAAATGCGGGATAAGCAAGTTTTTCTGATTGCTTGAGACCAGACTGCATGTTTTGTGAAAGGTGAAATAACGGGGAGACACAGTAATCTTAAACTTCCATATTTTTACCCATTTATTTTCTGCAATTTATTTTTTGCCTGTTACTTGAGGTTGCCGGTTGCTTGAATTTTGGATAACAGGGATTTTACCGTACTGTTTGGCTGCAGCAAGTAGGAATCTCAGTGCATATGTACATTCTACTTGTGTGTATGACAAATTAACTATTATTATTGAAACATCTCTCTTACATGAACTGAAGACTCAGTAAAATCTTGACACAAATATAAGGTAATGGCAAAAGGATTTAATGTGCCTCAAAATTCCTTAAACATCAAAGCTTCAATCTGACTTGAACATTTTTTTGTGATAAAACTGCTTGTCTGATTGGAAAGTTCTGAGTGTGAAATTTGGGAATAATATCTTAAAATGGACTGAAGATTAACATGCAAACTAGTGAATTGGTTTGCCCGGTGCTTTAGGCTGTGATTGTAAAACCTTAAAAACTAAATGCTGATTCTTGAGAGTCTGAGAGAGCCCTCTAATTTGTGATTAAATTATTGGGAGCCAAAGACACTTGACTTGAGCTTGATCTCATGAGAAGCAGAGACTGAGTATTACTTTCAAACTGACCGGCATAAAGGTATTTTCAGAACCTTGCATAGATTGTGGTAGAATTAAGCACAACATTTAATAAGTGACTAGCTATTTTTGCACATTATGAGGATTTCATGATACATTGATTCACCCTGTATGTGCATTAAATGTTGCTAACCAATCCAATTTGAATCCCATCGGAAAAAAAAAACTACTTGAAAAAATACCTGGAGTTTGTGGCACATTTTGGAGCCATTTTAAAAGGAATTGCAAGCATATGAGACCCAACTGGGTTAATTCAATAGAGGAATACGACATTTAAAATGAATACTTGGTAACTTGCTCCTTGGCTTTTTCTACCAGCGAATCTCAAACAAATGTCTGAATTTGCATCAGATTAAATGTTTCACACTTGAGATAAGACTGCATTGTTAGTGCACAGAAGTTGCTATTAAAGTATATAGATTTAAATACAACATTAATTGTGCAAATAATTAATATTTTAAAGCTAGCAACCTCTGCTTCAGTGCCCTGCTTGCCTTCCAATCCTCATACCAAGGCAATATTATAAAAAGTATTGGTATACCCAGAGGAGTGGCCTGATCGAAGTTTATAAAATAAAGAGAGCACGTGCATATAAGGTGTGTGTGGGCTGTTTTTTTTGGGAGGGGTGTAAAGATATGTGGGGCAAGTTTATGTTTACAGGGAGTAATAGGTACCTGGAATGGGCTGCCAGAGATACTGGTGGAAGCAGACAGAGTCGTAGTGTTTTTAAGATAAACCCATGAACGTGCAGGAATAGAGGGAAATGTATCATAACATAACAATTACAGCACGGAAACAGGCCATTAGGCCCTTCTAGTCCGCACCAAACCAAACACCCCTTTCTAGTCCCACCTCCCTGCACAATGCCCATAACCCTCCACCTTCTTCTCATCCATATACCTGTCCAACCTTTTCTTAAATAATACAATTGACTCCGCCGCCACTATTTCTCCCGGAAGATCATTCCACACAGCTACCACTCTCTGAGTAAAGAAGTTCCCTCTCATGTTACCTCTAAACCTCTGCCCCTTAATTCTTAACTCATGTCCTCTTGTTTTAATCTTTCCTCCTCTTAACGGAAATAGTCTATCCACATCCATTCTGTCTATCCCTTTCATAATCTTAAATACTTCTATCAAATCCCCTCTCAATCTTCAACGCTCCAAAGAATAAAGACCCAATCTGTCCAATCTCTCCCCATACTCCAGATGCTTAAACCCAGGCAACATTCTGGTAAACCTTCTCTGCACTCTCTCCACTCTGTTCATATCCTTCCTATAATTAGGCGACCAGAACTGCACACAGAACTCCAAATTAGGCCGCACCAACGTCTTATACAATCTCAACATCACCTCCCAACTCCTATATTCCATGCAATGATTGATAAAGGCCAGCATACTAAAAGCCTTCTTCACCACCCTATTCACGTGAGTTTCTACCTTCAGGGAACAATGTACCGTTACTCCTAAATCTTTCTGCTCTTCTGTATTCCTCAATGCTCTCCCATTTACCACATATGTCCTATTCTGATTCTTCTTACCAATATGAAGCACCTCACACTTATCAGCATTAAATTCCATCTGCCATTTTTCAGCCCACTTTTCTAAGCAGCCCAAATCCCTCTGCAATCCTTGAAAACCTTCTTCATTATCCACTATTCCACCTATCTTAGTATCGTCTGCATATTTACTAATCCAATTCACCACCCCATCATCTAGATCATTAATGTATATAACAAACAACAATGGGCCCAATACAGATCCTTGAGGCACACCACTGGTCACCGGCCTCCAACCTGACAGACAATTATCCACTACCACTCTCTGGCCTCTCCCTTTCAGCCAATGTTCAATCCATTTGACTATCTTAAAATTTATACCTAAAGACTGCACCTTCCTAACTAACCTTCCATGTGGTACCTTATCGAAGGCCTTACTGAAGTCCATATAGACAACATCCACTAAGCTACCCTCATCCACATTCCTAGTCACCTCTTCAAAAAATTCAATCAGATTGGTCAAACATGACCTTCCTCCCACAAATCCATGTTGAGTGCTCCTGATCAGACCCTGTCTATCCAGATGTTTATAAATACTATCTCTAAGAATTTTCTCCATTAATTTACCTACCACAGACGTCAAACTTACAGGCCGATAGTTGCCAGGCTTCCTCCTTGAACCCTTTTTAAATAACGGAACCACATGCGCAATGCGCCAATCCTCCGGCACTATCCCCATATCTAATGACATTTGAAAAATCACCGCCAGAGCCTCTGCTATTTCCTCCTTCACTACTCTCAATGTCCTGGGGAAGATCCAGTCTGGTCCCGGAGACTTATCCACCTTTATATTCTTCAAAAGCCTTAAAACTACACCTTTTGTAATCTCTATATTCCCCATATTTACCCAATTTGCTTTTTTTATCCCACATCTCCCAATATCCTTCTCCTGAGTGAATACCGAAGAAAAGAAACTGTTCAGTATCTCCCCCATTTCTCTAGGTTCCACACACAGTTTTCCACTCTGATTTTCTAAGGGACCAATTTTGTCTCTAGCTTTCCTCTTACCATTAACATATTTGTAGAACTCTTTTGGATTAGTTTTCACCCTGCTTGCCATAGTTTTCTCGTACCTTCTTTTAGCTTTCCTAATTCCTCTCTTAAGATTCCTCTTACATTCAATGTATCTTTCAAACATCTCCTTAACTCCATGCTTCTTATATCTAATGTACGCCTCCCTTTTTCTTCGAACCAAGTTTCCAATATTCCTTGAAAACCACGGCTCTCTCAAACCTTTTGCCCCTCCTTTTAACCTAACAGGAATAAGCAAGTAGCAAAGTTTTAGTTCAGCACAGCCACGTGGGCTGAAGGGACTGTTCCTGTATTACAATTCTGTGTTCTATACCATCTCATTCAGGAGTATTTGCTTTGATTTCAAAAGGTGTTAGACTATTCACTTAGTGATGCTCCAAAGGTTCATGTCATCTGGATTGGTTGCTGTGAAATAATTTGAGTGTATAGGTTGTGTGATAAATTGTGGGCGTGTCCACCCATTCCTTTCCTTTCACATTTAACTGAGGCTTTCATCATCTGAATAGCGAGAGTTACCATCTGGTTAAGAAAAATGTCAGCCACTCTCCTGCTCTTTCTGGTGTGTGGTCTGGGCATGTGGGTGACACTGTGAGAGAAACAGCTACTGCAGGACCCCAACTGCTGTGAGATAATAATGTATACCACCTTCATACAGGGCTGAGCACAGGAGGAGGAAGTGGATGTTTAACACTTTGAGCCCATTCTATTTTTCAACTTCTGTCTGATCTTGGCCTATATCCTCAAAATTTTTAAAAATGATTTATCGCAGATTTTAAATGTAACAATGGCCTAAAATCAATGATCATTGGTCAAATT